>NC_063060.1:42738545-43015131 GCF_018812025.1 Megalobrama amblycephala | reverse complement strand
TTTGAATAACTGTGTATATGAAATATGCAAAAACAGAATATTATGGCAAAGGTGTTTGCAACGTAAGACAAATGTTTGCTTTTGAGATATTTTGAACACAGTGCTTCATTTTGCAAGAGATATGAGGCATTTTGCATTTTGTGTGTGCAATTCTTGGATTTGTGTGTAAAGTTTTGAAAAAAAGATGCAAAGTTTTGAAAATGTGTGTAAGCAGTTGTAAAAAACTGTAAAACAGTAGCTGTATGTAATGCACAAGATATACTACACTAAATGCTCTGAAAATACTTTCTGAAATAACTGGGCCATTCATGTGTTCGATTCTACATCTATACTGTCTATCACAGTAGAATTTAATGAATTAATGTATTCACTTTTTTTTTTTTTTTTTTTTTTTTTTTTAATTAGGAGTGTTTTACACACGTCCTGTGTTTTCAGGTAATATAAAAATAACAAATGCATACATTTTGCATATTTATAAAAGCTCAACCAAAACAGATACAACTTTAACATGTCATGTTATTTTAAGGTATATTTTCAAATGAAAAAAAAAAAAAAAAAAAAATGTATCTTTGCATCACTGAGATTGAGTGTCAGCATGGATCAGTGTGTGTGTGTGTGTGTGTGTGTGTGTGTGTGTGTGTGTGTGTGTGTGTGTGTGTGTGTTACAAGAACCTCACAGCCCTGCTTTATCTCACACATTAAAGCAAAGAACATGTGGCAGGTCAGATAACACTGTCCACAGGAGCACAAATGGTGAAAAAACAATTGTCTAAATCAGTTGTACTCCAGGGGACTCTCTGCTCTGCTCATCTCTCTATCTGACACATGAAGCTCTTTCATAACGAGCTGACAATCTGAATCAGATGTGTTAAATTAAGAAGACATACAAAATGTGCAAAAGCGGTGGGTCCCCATGACCGGAGTTGAGAACAACTGGCTTATTATACAATTATTACTATTGTCATTTATATGAATAAAGATTGCATAAATAAGCTTAGAGAGAAAAAATGTCAAACTGAAATCTTATAAGCTTTGAAATGTTATAAACAGAAATCATGATCTATCTACTGACTCACTTTGCTGATGTACAGTATTTCAGCTCTGACTAAAGGACTGACCCACAGATGAATAGGCTCAGATCATCTGAAGGAAGCACATATCTTACTCCACAGCCGTTTTCAATGAATAGAAAGTGAACAAAGTCTCTTACTCGTGGTGTTGTATTTGACGCCGTTAATGTACTCCGGACACGGTCGCTCAATTATTCGTCCAGAGTTGCTTCTTGGCCAGCAAGTTCCAATTTCATCCGTGGTGGAGTTACAATAGATACCTTAGAGGAAAATACAAGCGATGCTGATTAATGTGCATTATAAGGGCTGAATAAAACAAATGCGCGAACAAAGAGTACAATCCCCACCATCGACGCTCATCGAACGCGAAAGATGAATTCTCGTATAAAGTGCGCTGGAAAGCATCAATAAGAGTACAGTTGGAGTCGCCGAATTCCTCTATGAAGAACTGAAAGAGGGACGCATCCATGATTAAAAGCGTTAAGTCAAGCACAAATAAGGTTTCAGGAGAAGCGTTGAATCTGCCTCCTGCCAAACTTGATTCAGTTTCGTCTCTTTCACTGAAGACAAATGCTCCTTGAGCGCGTGTCACAGCGCGATTCCAGCTAATCTGGGGATTGTTTTGCGCGCGCGTCCTTTGACAGAATGATGGTGATGTCATAATGGAATGTCAAGGATCAAAGCGTGGGATCCGGGAATATTTCCTCTGGAGACGTTTTCGTCACTGCCTGTTAACGTCGTAAGATATTTTGTAATTAATTTTATTCAGATGTTTGACATGTTAAGAAGACAGCACTTTCAGACAGCAGAGTGTAGGGCTGTACCGACACCTATAAAGTAGTGTGTGAATGATTAATAATAGCCCATTTATTATGGAGAAATATATGGGTCAGTGACGTTATTTAGCTTATTATTACGTTGCAAAAATGGCTTTTTGATACGTGTGCAGTTACTTTTTTATATTTGATATATATAGTGTGTAGTGCAATTTACCTTACCGAGAAAAACATTTCTTGAGGGCATGTCCAATGCCTATTTGGGGTTGGAAAAAAATCCTTTGTAATTGAGTTTGTTTGTTTGTTTTATGAGGACTCTCCAAAGACATAATGTTTTCTTCTACTGAACAAACTCTACATTCTATCCTCTAACCCCCACAACACAGGGAATGGACACACAAGCAGAAAAGAGAGAACCATAATAAAATAGAGTATGTAATTGAAATACATGCTCTCTTCCTTCTATTGATTGTTTATAAAGACTAGTTATGTTCAGACTTTAAGATATCTTTAAAGACAAGGTAGATGATTTGATTTTGTCATTCATCTACCGAAGTTTAACGCTCATGTTTGTGTCATTTAAAGTCACCATAATGGTGATTGGTGTTTCCATTTGTTGGGCTCCTAAATCTTATAATATGTTTGTCTTCTTTACCGACTGTTATATGTATAAAGTTGTTGTCCTATTTTAACAATATAAATGACTATAGAATTTAGCCTTTTCAAAGATGTTCACATTTCTTAATGAGTTGACAGATCGCTTTAAAAGTTAACCACTCAGCTAACCACATTAGTGTAAAATCTCTTCCTTCTATTGATTGTTTATAAAAGATTAGTTATGTTCAGGCTTAAAATATTTAAAGGCATGGTAGGTGATTTGCTTATTTTTATTTATTGATTTTTTTATTGTTGGTTGAAAGTCTCTTTACATCTTGATAGCAATCACTTATGCTGGATACACACTAAAAGATTTTTGAAAACTTATACGATTTTCAAAATGTGAGAGACCACAAACATGAGGACAAAAAAAATCCTATATTTCAAGCTGCAGTCTGTAACTTTTTTTGTTAAAAATTATCCAAAATCAATTTTTGAGCAAGTACATAATCAGCCAGTGTTCAAAACTATCTCATTATCTTAGCTCGATTCACAACGGTAAGCTTGTAATAATGTTTTATAATAAGAGCGACATGGTGGATTTCCGCGGGAAATTCGAGCATGCAGCCGTTCCTCTGTTCGTCATTACGTCACGTCTGTAAACAGAAAGGAAGGAGTCCCGTCCAGGCTAGTCGTTTTTTTCACGTGAGGACGCTGCTGGTAGCAGCACATTTATAGCCTGTTCTCACAGCAGCTGAAATAATTAAACTTATCATTTTGATGGTGGATTGTAGCAAGCAACAGTTTTTCACACACCAACAGATTTTCAATCAGAGTCCCAACTGTGAAGACGAGAAATCTCAAAATTTGGTTTGGTTACGACATCTCAATGACGGTCGGTTTTGTTTTATTCCATTTTATTTAAAGTTTTTAGTCAAATCGATTTCGTTATAGATTTCAATTACAGATTGTTTTGTTCCTTCACAAGATTTCAGTGACGGTCAGCTTTATTTGGTTATGAGATTTCAATGACAGCTGGTTTTGTTTGGTTTTGAGATCTCAATGAGATCTCGTAACTTTTGCTTAAGCTTTTGCTGGGTTGCTGGGTTATGAGATTTAAATGACAGTCGATTATATTCCTTTACAAAATTTCAATAACAGCTTCTTTTTTTTTCATTATGAGATTTCAGTGCAACTTGGTTTTGTTCCCTAATGAGATTTTAATGACAGTTGGTTTTGTTCCTTTATGATATTTCCATGATGATCATTTTTGTTTGGTTATGACATCTCAATGATGGTCGGTTTTGTTCTATTGTGAGATCAGCACATTAATCTCAACAGTGGTGACAATCAAAAGTGTCCTGCCACAATGTATGCTGGGAACAATAGTACAAAACTCCCAGCATGCATCACAACATGAATAAATTATGCAGATGAATTGTCCTATTATTTTCTTTAATTCTAACTATTTGCATTCATTTTTTGCTGTGGTTTTTGTTCTGTCTTTTAGTAACTTTTTGTGATGTCTAGTGTTGATCTGATTGTCTGAATATTTAGTTGTCACCATTGTTGAGATTCATACGCTGATTGCTCATATTTGTGTTTGTTTTTGTTCTTTATCTGATCTCATTTCAGCTTTCTTTGTTACTGCAAATGTGTTTAACAAACACACTGTCACAACAACCAGAGAAGACAAACATATTTGAAAGATTTAAGAGCCCCAGTAATGTAACTTCAAATGAAACAAACATGAGTGGTAAACTTCTGTTAATAAGAACTTCTGTAGATGTATGACAGAAATTAAGTCAGTCTGGGTAGTGTTTCCCAAAAGTATTGTAAGCCTAAATTGATTTAGTCTTTTTTTTTTATCTTCAGTTGATTTCATCTAAGGCTGTGGCTTAAGTCAGTTGTAGTTCTTGTGTTTCTGTCTCTTTTTTCTGTTCTTTTCTTTCCTTCAGTGATTCTGCAGGCTTGTTAAGGCTAAGATGATTCTATACATAATATAGAAAGATTGTGTGGCTCAGATAAGGTCCAGTTCTGGTTTATTTCTTTGCTCTTGGTTGACATGTGGCATTGCTATGGCCTGCCACTCCACGCAACATGTGGCCCAGATCATCATACCACACGTGGCAGATGTGGGCCAGATTTGGGCCGGATTTGGGCTGACACAAAGTTGCTATCTGGGAACACTGTCAACGGCGAAATGAATCTTCAGCAGTCAGGTGGTACAGATCAGAGTTCTTGTTGTTTATGAGCATTATTATTGTAAAATTATGTGCTGTGAAACATGAGATAGTTCAACCCCGTCTCTCATGATGCTTTTGTTTGCTCCCTGCAGATCAATTGCAGAGCCCCTCACAGACTGGAAGCTTCTGCCTGGTCGCCCCGGCTCAACCTGGCCCAATTCAAAGCTTCTCATAAACAATTTTTCAAACAGGATCATGTAGACTCACACAGACATCAAGAGTCAGTGTATGAACCTCAACAATGGTGACAATCAACAAAATATTCAGATCAGCTGAACATCACAAAACAAGCTACTAAAGTCACAAAAAAGCTTTTCATTGATTGTCACCATTGTTGAGGTTCATACTCTGAATCTTGATGTCTGTGTGAGTCTACCTGATCCTGTCTGAATAATTTCTGCATTATGAAAACATTCATAATATTAAAGCAGAGCAAAATTTCATGCAGTAGCATTCTAAGGCTATTAAAATGCGAAATTATTAAATGTATATAATGTCTTTAAAGATCAGATTCTGGGTGAATCAAACCACTGCATGATGACTGAATCAGATCAGTTTTATTTCTTGCAATTTTTGAATTAAAGTTAAAAGTCAAGGGTCAAGAGCCCAACTAAAGCAAGTGCTTACCTCCATAACGGTGACTTTTTTATTTAAACTTTATTATTTTCAATAAGCGCTAAGGGGCCAATGTTTTGCCAGTGAGCAAATTCTCAGGGGTCCTGCGCTGACAGCACTAAGTGGAAGCTTGTTTGCAGAGTTACAATTGCAGGAAAAAAGATTTCAGAATTTTTTTTTTTGTCATAAAAAAAAGAAACTTCATTCTCAATTTTAAAGAAATGTTCCTTTAAATAAAAACACATGAGGCACAACAGGGGAAAAATGAGAAATGGGAAACTGTAAAAAAGTAATAAAAAAAATAGCATATTATAACAGATAGCAGACATTCTGAATAGCAGCATCATGATGAATATCCATGCCTGCAGCTGCTGGGAGCAAATTAAACAAATATTGATTTTATTGATTTATTGATATTGTTTTATTCATTTCTTAGAGGAATTCAACTGACCTTTCTCTTGAATTATACGGTATTCTGAATCCACCTTCCATTTCTTTGACAGAGACATTTTTCATGGTACACAAAGATTGCACACAATCATCACTGGTTACTATCTAGCTACAGTAGGGGTGTATGTGTTTAAAGTCAGATCCTGGTGTACACTGGACAAGAAGATTAGATTCAAATTTAGATTCAATCATTCTCTTTGTGCTATTTCAGAGTCAGTCTCATTAAAATAAAGTATTTACTGTATCTTGCAGTAGTTGGTTCCTATAGTGGTCTTCCTTCAGCTGCATAAGCAATTTCCTTACATGTGGTGCTTATGTTTTTCAAGATGTCAAACAACAAAATAAACTTGTTACTGAAAACAATGTCTATATGTAAATGGTTTAATAACCCCAGGTAAAAGCAGTGCTAACCCATCATCCTTCTAAATTTAAATGTTCTTCTCAGTGAACATCAGGGTTTATAGTGATGATCAGGATCAGTAAGTACACTTAGTGACTGTTTATTGAGCATCTTCCTACATGCTGGTTGCTCAGTTTCTGAAATGCTTATGGGTTTCAACGAAGCAGATTGTGTGATGTCTTGGAGTGTTAAAATCCACTGCTGAACAGAAAACCCTTTCAGTAAATGAGAAACCATATGTCCACGTCAGCAACTTTCTCGTGTCAGTTTGATTGTCTGATGCAATAAATGATGACTTTCTTTAAATAGATTACTTAGCTCACATGAATGTCCAATTTGGAGAATGGTTTGATGATCAGAGATGCTGTCACTCCAATACATTTGTTCCAGGGCAGCTATAAATTTCCTCCTGATATTTTCACACACGGTTCAAACAGAAACCCCTTGAGGAGTCTGTATGCAGTTTCATGATCTCAAAGAGCAAAAGAAGCCCGGAGCTGAGCTTCAGAGATGGAGCGTTACATCATTGTCGCATAATTTAGAGGATCAAACGCTTGCAAATCTACAAGTGATCAGAGAGCATCCTTTAGACCCCTGCAGCAGTGAACTTCTCTCACTTCTGTTCCCTGAAACCACTGACTGACACATCTTCTGACATTTTGACATGGTTCATGATTTTTGTCTTTAATTATGTCTTTAATTTTGAAGTCCATTCTTGTACATAGTCTTAGTTTTTTCTGCCTTGATTTATCGCAGATGTTAATGATTCACTAATTAGTTCAGGTGTATTTATTGCAATGTTTGCATAATATGTAACAAATAATCACTGCAGACAAGCTGAAGTGAACAATACCAGTCAAAAGTTTCCTCTCTGCTGTATCATGAAATAGTTCATCACTGTAAGATTTTCAGTGCAACACTGACGACATCTTGTGGTTAAAAAGTGGACAAGCCTCCTTTATGTCTCAGAGGTCCCTGACATTTTTGATTCGTTTCATATAATAAATCAGACATTTTGTACTCAAAAAAACATAAAGGCAATAAAACGTGTCAGTGTTGATGTATAATTAATATTATGTATATATAGTATTAAATTTAATATGAGATATATGGTTCTTACATTTAATTTTTATATTGTTTTATTTAATGTGATATTTAATTCTGCTTTTTCAGGTGTCTGTCGTCTGTTATGAATGTTAATTAGAAGCAAACACTTGTTTCTCTTTGACACCGTTTGTCATTGAGTAATTTTTGTTGAGGAAAGCATGCTGATAATTAAATTCCCGTAGCTCAGCTTAAGCTGTATAGACAGATAAAGGCAGCGCTCATCAAATTTAGCTCAGAGAGTGTGACTCCAGAGATGTGGTAACGGCTGAAAATAATCACGTCTTTCTATTACAGGACGATGTGCCTGGATGGGTCAGCATTTAATTAGCTAAATGAGCATTCACTCTTACATGAGAATTGGCTTCAGGGATTTTTTTTCTTTTAACAATGAAAATAAGAGCTATTGTTTATATAGCCAAAAAGGGCTTTCACAGTACTTTTGTAGAAATACATACAGATATAATTTACAAAGAGCATCAGGCTAAAAGTTTGAAAACAAACATGTGACTACTAAAACAGAACGATATGTTTGATAAATCACAGCATTTAACAGTATTTCATTTTAAACAAATCAACTCCTGATTTTGCCTGTCCTGAGACCTTTACAGCTGAATTCAACAATTAAATAGTTTTCATTTTGACAGTCTATTGTTTGATGTTCATTGTTACAACTGATGTTCTCTGAATTCCTGCAGTTCCCCTTTGTGCAATGTTAAATATTCTGCTGAATTTGAACCACATAATTTGTGGTAGCAAATTTGTAAAGTGAAATAATATGATAATGGACCAAAAATTGTCTGTCAAACATTATAGGTGGTATTTTTAAACAGACTGAATATTTTGGAAATCTGAAAAGAGTTTATTGAATTTTGAATAATGAAATTGTTTGTGAAATATTTTCAGTTGAAATATTTAAAGCATAAATTTACACTGAATTTCAGCCCGCAAAAAATGCAAGCCCTAAAAATACAATGAATTAAAATACAATCACTGTTAATGGAGCAAATATCTGCTTATGGGCTCAGAAAAATCAACATAATTCAAATAGAAGTTTTATAACTCATTGACAGATATTTGTTCTTGTTTTAAGTAAACTCACTTAATTTTGTTCAATTTCTCAAAATGCAATTTTACATTTGTGAGTAAATGCATCTTGATTTAAAGATGTTTATACAGGACAAAAAAAATACTGAAGAAGATATTCAGTTTTTAAAATGCATGATACATTTAATGACTTTATGTCTTTAAGAGTTTCTTTGATATAAGCCCTTTTTATGGCCTTAATTAAATCTTTAAGGTATTTTTTGTTTTTTGCAGAAACTCTGATGTTACAGTTAAATAAGTCTTCACTATACAAAGCCCTCAACAATTAACAACCAGTAGATGGAGCAACAGTCTTTCACTTTGTTGTGTTTTAGCAGGAGAATCACTAAGAGCTTGAATCATGGAACCAGGTAATCAAATCACAGAAAATGTGCAATGAAGAAATATTTTACAATTTTGGTATGCATAATACATTATAAATATGACATAACATTAAAAATACACTAATTGAGTGAGGACGTTAATGAATATTAGGTGAACCAAGTTACTATTCCATGTTAGACTTTAGGTGACATCTGGTGGACACTTGGAGAAGTGACGCAATAGACAACATTTAGTGATGTTTGCTCACCTGATGGACGGACTTCATGTTATTTCACTTTTACTCTCACCCACTTCGATTTATAATAACTGTAGTTAGTATTGACCGTAAACACCAGGTCTGTGCTAAAGTTAAATAAATATAATAAAATGTTTAAGAATAAGAATACTTTTGTAACTTAATGCCTAGCCAAATAATTTTGAATATAGTATCCCCAGGGTTGGGCAAAAATACATCAAAAATGTATTTTAAAATAAAATACCAAATACCTTCATTTTAAGTGTATCAAAATAAATTACAAAATACAGCAGCCACATCATGTATCAAAATAAACTACTGTATTTTTGTATTTTAAAAATACTAAAAATATTTTTTACAAGGTACCATGAAATTTCTTTGCAAACCTTCCATCAATTGGCCTATTTGATCGATCCCTTCACCATTACACTGACTCATGCTTTAAATCTGATATATGCAACCAGTTAAAGGCACAATATGTAGGATTTTTGGATTAAAATATCCAAAAACCACTAGAACAATGTTATATATTTTGTTGACTTGTGTACTTACATTATCCCAACTGTTTCCAAGAATGTTTAATTCTAGAGGAATAAGCAATTTTAACCAGGACACAGACCGTGTCTGTGCGTCGCCTATCAATGGCATCATTACCCTCGATTTCCGCTTTTATTTTGTAGAAACCATGGAAACATCAAAGACACCTTAGTATATTATGAGTTTTATTAGACAGGTGAGCAACTGTTTCATTCATCGACAGAAAACTAATAATTGTTATATAGCTCAACACAAGTCTTATTGTTTGAATCTTGTTTTCTTGATTTACTGTGAGTACCATGTTTTACCATGACTAATATCGATCTAGCTTACTGTAGTGTGCAACAAGTGTCTCATAGTAGTCACCGAGTGAATGCACAGAGTAGCACTATTACAACTTTAAACAAACAAATATGTCTAACATGATAAAACAGCGCTGCTTTACCCCAAATACAAATGACCATAAGAAACGGAAGCAGCGACTGTGGCATAATAAAGGTCCCGCTGCTCTCGAGATGTGTGTCGTGCTTGTCTCTCATTAGCAATCGCTCCAGTGGCCTTGTTAATGCTATCACAACACTCGGCCCTGGTCTGCTTCATATTACAGTATCGTTCATAATCTCATCCATCAACATGATTTCTGGCTGAGTCCCATCCCAATTCTTTTCCACCGGCTGTATATGTGAAGACCTTTTCCTCCCATTTATTCCGCGAAATCAAGGTGTCATCAAGCTACTCCTTTGTTTTGAATGAGCGACCTCTAGCGGCAAACGTTTACATATTGTGGCTTTAAAGGATTAGTTCACTTCTGAATGAAATTTTCCTGATAATTTACTCACCCCCATGTCATCCAAGATGTTCATGTCTTTCTTTCTTCAGTCAAAAAGAAATGAAGGTTTTTGATGAAAACATTCCAGGATTATTCTCCTTATAGTGGACTTCAATGGATTCCAAACGGTTGAAGGTCAAAATTACAGTTTCAGTGCAGCTTCAAAGGGTTAGAGTAAATTTTTAGGAAAATTTTATTTCAAAGTGGACTAATTCTTTAACAGATCAAATATTCACAAATCCCTGTGATCCCCCAGATGAAGGTTAGTTTTAAAGTAACCAACAGTTTAATGTTTGCAAATGACACATAATTGTATCCTAATTTAGTTACTTGATGTTTGGTAATGAAGGGCCTACTTTCCATCAGCAACAGTGACTCAATGACAGACAAGTCATTTATAAGAAGACAACTGATGGCACCTGTATTCATGGCAACTAGTTTCTCACTAATTAATCATTTGATTGTTAATCATAAATATAGGGGGCTGCTGCTCAGTATAATAGTATAACATATGTTCAAGAACATTATGTAAATTGGTAAACTATTTAGCCTAGGCTACCAAAATGAACACCAAAACTTAACATGAACTGTTCAAAATTATAGCAATTCATGCTAAAGATTGATGGAAAGCTGGCAGCCTGCACATTTCTTACCCTGACCACCTTCTTCCTTATGGATTAATTTTCTGTTCTGAATCTGATCACAACAAGTCTCTGCAAACTACTGAGTAGGAACCAATCAGAGGCTACAATTTTATGATGTCATCATGTAGACTTTTTACAAAGTATTTTACATTATTTAAAAAATACAAAAATACAAAACACTAAAGTATGTTGATACAAAATACAAAGCCATTTTCATCAACCCTATCAAATACAAATTACAAAATACTATTTTGTATTTGAAATACATGTGTCAGAAATACTGCCCATCCCTGAGTATCCCAACATAATTTTAGGCATTATTAAGCCTACAGAACTCCACAGAAATTGGGGACTAGGTATGAATTAAATATTTTGAGATAAACTCATCTGGATTTTGTTAAGGAAGGAGACCTGGACCAAGGATTTGTCAAAAAAAAAAAAAGTGAAGTAGGCCTACCTGTCCTCTCTCATGAGGTCTGTACAAAATTGGACACATTCACTTCCCAGAGTGAGCCACAATCTCTCGATGCGCTGGTTTCCAGAGCTTGGGACAAAAGTAACAAGTCACTTTTTGGTTGACCCTCAGAAAAAGTAAAAAATCTTTGCTTCTCAGCCACATGAACATTTTCTCTTTCTAAATCTAGCCTTACCCCCAGCTTTAATTACTGCATCCATGAAGTATTCAGTAATATGTCTTGGATCATTGTTGGTCTTTGTTGGTTCAAATATGCAAAAGATGCTGGAGAATCTGCAGGACCTGTTGGATTTTTCTGAAGAACGTTGGGGAGTTTAACTCCTCAGGACAAACTACAAGGGATTCATGAACAACCATCCAAAAAAAAAAAAAAAAAACAGTCGTGGATTATCCAGGTTTTTTCTGTGTGTGTGTGTGTGTGTGTGTGTGTGTGGTTTGTGAGCGTGACACGAGCAGGCTACACTTCCTGAAAACTACATCAAATACGCAGGAACAGACGCTGCGAATTCAAAGGAATTTATTATGCATAACAATGTATACAACTCGTGAAACATACGTTTGTAATCTATGATCCGTGAAATATCGCATGTGACGAATCTGTCGGAAATCCAGGTAAACATCTGCGTGCACGCGCATTTTATGATTTCCAGTTATGATCCATAACACCAATTGATAATCCGAACAGAGACGAATAATCTTCCAGAAATGACAATCTTTTGAAGGCCACGGATGTTAAAACATGAAGAAAGGGTTATTGAAAACGAATATGTTTTTTTTTTTAGGTTTTCTCCCATTTTCTCCGTTTTAGACTGTTTTTTTGATGATGCGAAATCGAAAGTATTTTTGAATCATTTTTTTAAAATTAATTTTTGGCAAAGAACAAAAATCTGCTATTATTCAATTGAATAAGTAGCCTAAGTTAAACTCATTAAACAATCTGAAATTATTAAGATCATTCAGTTATTTTACATGACAATATATTTGTAACTCACTTTATTTTATTCATTGTTTTTGCTGTTGTGTCTAACTCATCATTCTTCATTATTTTCATGTTCTTCATCTCTGTAAAATCTTGTCATTTCCAGGTCCTGCTGAACGATTGATTGTTTTCTCAAACCAGTGCTGATCAGAGGAGCGAGGAAAGGACTCTCTCTCTAAGATGAGTCTCTCAGAGAAACACAGGTAACACTGCGTCTGTTTCACACCATCATTTTAAACTCTACTGGAGTTTGTTTTTTCCTGTGAATAACTAAACTTTAAACATTGTTTTATTATTATTATTATTATTATTTTGTAATTTCTTTAAACCTCAATTTTGAACTTCTTAAATTAACTCTGACATATAAAAACCCGTTTGCCACAGGACTCTATAGACAATATCACAGTTAAAGGGTTAGTTCACCCAAAAATGAAAATTATGTCATTAATGACTTACCCTCAGATTTTGAAGCATCTAAAATACATTTTGGTCCAAAAATAACCAAAACTACGACTTTATTCAGCATTGTCTTCTCTTCCGGAATCCTTTCCATTGAATTGATTCCATTGAATCCTTTCATCTGTCGGCGTTGGTAATGCACTTTTACGATGTTGTTTTTGGCGATTAGGACATCCACGACATGCACACTTACGCACCATTTGAAAACATATTGCAATACCAAAATACAAACAATGTAGAATAGCTTGAATACAGCGTGCGTCTCCCTCAGACTGTAAACCAAACTGTGGCACACCAGATAACACGTCAGCAGCATCTTACGTCAGCAGAGTCACTGCGGAGTCGTGAACCTGGATGAACAACAGACCCGGAAGAGAATACAATGCTGAATAAAGTCGTAGTTTTTGTTATTTTTGGATTCCAAATGTATTTTAGATGCTTCAAAAACTTCTAACTAACCCACTGATGTCACATGGACTACTTTGATGATGTTTTTATTACGTTTCTGGACATGGACAGTATACTGTACAAACACTTTCAATGGAGGGACAGAAAGCTCTCGGACTAAATCTAAATATCTTAAACTGTGTTCCGAAGATGAACGAAGGTCTTACAGGTTTGGAACGACATGAGGGTGAGTCATTAATGACAACATTTTCATTTTTGGGTGAACTAACCCTTTAATAATTTGTTAATTTCCTTCTAGACGCAACCACACTGAATTAATCCAAAAACATGACTTTGGTTTTTAGATCATAAAATTATTAACAGACATTATGAAACAACTATACACTTAATGCAATTGAAGTATGCTAACAAAACTGAAAAATTTCTGCTAATGAAATATATATATATATATATATATATATATATATATAAAACATTTTTAACATATGTAATCTCATTTATGTACATTAAAGAAATAATTAAACCAATGTGAGCCAGTAAAATAAAATGATTGTTAACTATAAAACTGTAAATTGTGTGAGTGTGTGCATTTCTGTGGAGGATTAGATAAAGACACAGATGTGTTTCAGACACAGTTGAACCTCCTTTACTAAAGTGTTTTTCTCTCTGTTCTTTGTGTCATTAGTGTAAGATCAGGATCACATGTGTCCAGCTCTGTGTCTCTGAAGAGTGATTGGTCAAAAGAAGGTGGAGAACCAAACTTCAGTGAGAAAACACTATCATCTAATAAAAGGTATTTCATGTTTCTAATTTTTGGTCACACATTGACTGTTAAAATGTTGTATCAGTGAATACTAATCATGAAACATTTTTAGATCAAATATTTATCAGAGTATTCACAGCTAATGTTTTATTTCTCTTTCTGTAATATTTTGCCTGGAAAATCAGTATCTTATTGTATTTATTTGATTACAGGCTTCAATATGAGACATTAGACTCAGACATTCAGACTCAAAGGAACCACAATAATTTTAAAGACAATCTCCTGTGGATCTTCCAGGTAGGAAAACACATTTTCACAAATGTTTAATATGTATAACAAACAAATATGTTATTGAAAATAGAAATTTAACTTAATTCCTCTTAGTCACTTATTTTTCCTTTTAAGCACACATTTCTTTTATTTGTTAAAATAACAGCTGATTAGCATGTTACACCATGTCTACACTGGACACGAGCGACGCAACATGTCGAAAGATAATAGAACCCATTATAATCAGTGATATTGTCTACACTGGATGTGGCATGATGCAACAAATTCCTGACAGTAAAGGGATTCCTGTTCTATTTCTGACGTAGTCCAAGTACTTTGCAACAGTTGGTTTGTCATGTTCAGTGTAGACAGCTTTTAGCTGTTGCTGCGCAGCACGACAGGAAAAGTCGCGTCTGGTGTAGAGACGGTGTTAGTCTTTTAACTTGGATTTTTTTTTTACAGATGTTATAATTATTGAATAAATAGCGTTGACCAAATGTAGATGTACGGTTTAGTTTAAATTGTGTTATTCTGTCTTTTTTTCTTACTTTTGTTTGTAGGATCTTAAGAGCAAAATAATCAAATTTCTGAAGAAAGAGCTGGAAAAGTTTAAGAAAATATTACAAAATGAAAACACAGAAAACTTTGTGAAGGACTTTAATGAGAATAGATGCAGTATCAAAGCAGCAGCTCTTGATCTCACACTACATTACCTGAGAGAGATGAAGCAAGATGAAGCTGCTGATGCTCTAGAAGGTCAGAGACTCATGACCATCTGTCAGATTGACACTTATTAATGTAGACTATCTATAAAACTATAAATTAAGACTAAAATTTTTGTTCCTATGTTTAGTTGATCTGGTCTTCATTCATCAGCTAAAATGTGGCCTAAAGAAGAAGTATCAATGTGTGTTTGAAGGAATGGCGAAGCATGGTGACTCCATACTTCTAAATAACATCTACACAGATCTCTATATCACTCAGGGTGGCAGTGAACAGGTCAATACTGAACATGAGGTCAGACAGATTGAAGTTGCTTCCAGGCGTCATGAATCTCCAGAGATTCAGGTTAAATGCACAAATTTGTTTGAAGCTCCTGAACAAAACGAGGAGATCCGAACTGTACTGACAAAAGGAGTCGCTGGCATCGGAAAATCAGTCTCTGTGCAAAAGTTTGTTCTGGACTGGGCTGAAGGAAAAGAAAATCAAGATATCAGTTTCATATTTCCTCTTCCATTCAGAGAGATGAACTTAAAGGAGAAAGAAAAACTAAGTTTGATGGACCTTATAACTTATTTTTTCCCAGAGACTAAAGGACTGGACCTTACAAGAAGGAATCAATTCAAAGTCCTGTTCATCCTTGATGGATTAGACGAATGTCGCCTTCCTCTGAAGTTTGATTGTAATGAGACGTGGAGTGATGTATCGTCACCAGCCTCTCTGGATGTTCTCCTAACGAACCTCATGAAGGGAAATCTGCTTCCTTCTGCATTCATCTGGATCACCACCAGACCAGCAGCTGCCAGTAAGATTCCTCCTGACTGTATCGACCAGCTGACAGAGATACGAGGATTCAGTGACACACAAAAGGAAGAGTACTTCAAAAAAAGATTCACGGATCAGAATCAGGCCAACACAATCATTGATCATGTTAAAAAATCAAAGAGTCTCTTTATCATGTGCCACATCCCAGTCTTCTGCTGGATTTCAGCCACTGTTCTCCAGAACGTTCTGAAGGAGAAAAGAAATAATGATGTGAAAAACAATCAGGCTGATGAGATCTCTAAAACACCACAGGAATCAAATGCTGAAGACACTCCCAAGACTCTGACACAAATGTACACACACTTTCTCTGCTTTCAGATCCAGCAGAGCCACCGAAAATATGATGGAGAATATGCAGCAGATTTTTCCTGGGATAAAGACGCCATCCTTTCACTTGGAAAACTGGCATTTCATCAGCTGCAAAGAAACAACGTGATCTTCTATGACACAGACCTTGAAGCCTGTGGTATTGACATCTATAAGGCATCAGTGTACTCAGGCATGTGTACCCAGATCTTTAAGGAGGAAACAGGGATCATTCTTGGTACCATGTACTGCTTTGTTCACTTGAGCATTCAAGAGTTTATTGCAGCCATTTATGCACATCTGTTTCTAGACATCAACAAGAAAAGTGTGTTTGTTCATGAGTCTACAGAACAGGGAAACAATAATGAAACCATGATTGATTTTCTCAAGACTGCAGTGGACGAGGCGCTCAAGAGTGACAATGGACACCTGGACCTTTTCCTTCGCTTCCTCCTCGGTCTGTTAGTCCAGTCCAATCGACGACTCTTACGGGGTCTGTTGACACAGCAAGATGGCAATGACCAGAACAACAAGGAAATAGTTCAGTACATCAAGCAGAAATTAGAAGATAATCTGTCTGCAGAGAGATCCATCAATCTGTTCTACTGTTTGAATGAACTGAACGACCAAACTCTGGTGAAGGAGATTCAGACCCACTTTAGCAAAGGAAGTCTCTCATCTGGTGACCTTTCACCTGCCCAGTGGTCTGCTTTGGTCTTTGCGTTGTTGACATCAGAGGAAGAGCTGGAGGAGTTTGAGCTTCAGAAATTCAAGAAATCAGACGAGTGTCTCATTAGATTATCGGCAGTCATCAAAACCTCCAGAAGAGCTCTGTAAGTCATTTAATCAATATGTTTTGTTTTGTTTTGCTCTCATCTGAAAAATGCATTTATCTACATTATTCTATAGTTATTTCCCATCATAAACATGAACTTAACCCTATAAAGCGTGACATATGAAATAATAGTCTGAAAAATCTAAACTAAATTTTAATGGAGACCTTTAGGCAAAATATAAAAGAACATTTAAAAATGTTTGCATATTTGTTTTGCATCAAATGAAACAACAGACTTTTATGACTCACATAGAATTATATATTGGCTCACACTCATACTTGAGGAAGGGAACATAGGCTACATACATTTTATTCAGAGGCTTAAACTGAAAAAAAAAAAAAATTGTAAATTGGTGCAGATATTTAATTGCCAAAAAGTAAGATGAAATTTTGAAAGGTTAAAAAAAGGTTGAAAAACAATGAGATTTTATATAATATGCTAAATAATGTACATATACTGTATATTATCAGTTGGTACTCTGTATCTCCCAGTGTGATATTTTAAATGCTTAGTTTTATGAGTCGCTCTGTAGTTTTAATTGTGTGTGTACTGCAATATGTAGATGATTGAGAGATTTACAAATAAACATTTATTAAAAGCCTGTTGGATCATATTTGATTTACACATTTTAAGATGTTTTTTTTCTACAAATTACTTTCTTTTATCAAATTCAAATTAAATGATATATTTTAATTTAGTAAATATTAAGTAAAATAAATGTTAATTTCATTTCAGCAATTGTTATTGATGTGTTTTTACTATCTTTAAATTAATATTTCACCCATTGTCCACCTGGCATCAGCCACTGGTTGACCACTGAATAATCAAGAAAACCTAAATTGCTTTAATACAATAAATGTTAATCTTGAAATATTAATAATTAATACACTTTCTTAGGTTCTTAGATGTAAGCAATGTTAGTTTTACTTAAATCATTAAAAATTTCATAGTAAGAAGATGTGAATGGAGGCATTTTTTTAATTATAGTGAATGTTCTTTAAATTGCTATAAAAGGATGAATTGTCTCATTTAATAGTGATAGTGCAGTCAAGTCAAGTCAATAATATTGTTGAATATTAAGTGTCCCAAACTAAGCAAGCCAAAGACAACAGTGGCAAGAACCCAAACTCCATCAGGTGACAGAAATAGAGAAAAATCTTGGAGAAACCAGATTTGGCTATAAAGCTATAAAAAGCTAGTAAATCTTAACACAAATATATATATATATTTTTTTTTTCAAACATGCTTAATTTTATCTTGGAAAATTGTCACTAAATAAAAAATACTAATTGTACAAATACTAGTTTTTGAAGAGTAATGTTTACATTCACTCTATATATGCTGTTTATGTAAAAAAAATATAAAAAATAATGGAAGAACATTGTAGTTGGAGCTACTTCTCATTTTGACTGTTCCGATCCCAATCTGACTTATGACCTGTAATGCTGCCTGAATCCTAATCATGCACTGTTCGTTGTTGGCCAGAGGAGAACTGCCTTCATGTCTTATGACGAGTCACGCAAGTACTGTGCTACTCTGTGGTGGTACGACACAAACCAGTCTGAAATAGTCCGAATATAAACACTTATTACAGGTGTACAGTAGTGATTGGGGATAGGACAAAACACAGTTTGGAAAATGGATTCATGCTGTACTCGCTCATTATATATTTTTTGTAAATTTATTGTAAATTTAACAAAAAAAGTTAAAGAAAGCAGCTTTAATATTTCTATATACAGAAGAAAAATGTATTGTTTGTGTTACATCTAATTCTGTGATGTGAT
Organism: Megalobrama amblycephala; assembly: GCF_018812025.1. Lineage (NCBI taxonomy): Eukaryota > Metazoa > Chordata > Actinopteri > Cypriniformes > Xenocyprididae > Megalobrama > Megalobrama amblycephala. The sequence continues at coordinate 42,996,372 of NC_063060.1, read as the reverse complement.
TTATTTCTCTTGTAGGTTAAATGATTGTAACTTAACAGACAAAAGCTGTTCAGCTCTGGCTGCAGTTCTTGGATCAGATACCAATCTGAAAGAGCTGAACATGAACAATAATAATCTGCATGATTCAGGAGTGAAGTTGCTCTGCACTGGACTGAAGGATTTGAAGTGTAAATTGAAGATACTGAGGTAAGTTGAGCCACAGGAGTCACATGATGAAAGTGAGGTGCGATTACTGACAAGACGATATCAGAGGCAAAAGCACGAGGAAAAAAAGTTGCATTTCTTTGTTTAATGTAAGTGAGTTTGTCTTTGTTTTATTGTTGTTGTGTTTTCATTAAAAATAACGGGTTTATTACAGCTGATACGCAACAAAATGCTTCACGAAAAATAAAGTTAACCCCTTAAGACCGGATGGAGCGTCGGTGCTCCCATTTGCGTGTCTCTCTTTAAAAGCCAATAAAAATTGAATCCATATAGCTAGCACAAAAATTATTTTTGCATACAAAACCAGAGACTTTAAACTTTCAGATCAAGCCTCCAATATGCTTCTGTTGCGTTGTTTTCACCCTCTAATGAGTCTGAGTAATATGCGTTTACAACAAAAATAGCACAGCCGCTAACTGAATACAAGTATGTATATTTCACGTGCTCATAACTTCATGAAAAATGCATAGATCATAAAAAATTCAATATTTAAATTGAATTACATCAATATTTAAAGCAGATTCTCAAGATTAAAATGAATCCAAAATCAATATAATATATTGCGTTGATCACAAGATATTACTCACGGAATGATTTAACATACTTGGCTAAAAACATGTCTCTCATCTCTCCGGGATGCAGTGTGTATCCAATGTTCCCGGACCCATCCATGTTCGTTTTCCAACGTGGAATAACACATAATAGATATAATTTTAAAGCTTAGAATCTCATCTTTTTAATGCATCTAACCATTTTGAAAAACTCCTAACGATTGCTGAGAAGCACCTCTAAACCGGAGTTTACCGCCCGTTGGCGCCACCTGGCTGCGGAAAAAATTAACAACAATTTTTCAAACTATTCTTAATGCTATCACCACGAAATTTGAACCAGATGCAGCTCACATATAGGAGAGCATCACCAAAAATAATTTTTTTGTGATCTTATTGTCTTCCTGAGTTATTCCATGTCAAATCAAAAAAAGAAAAATTATTTTTAAAAAATTATATATATTTTTTGTCTTTTATCAGCTGTTTCTCAGCAAAACAATGTCCAAATGTAATGTAATTTATATTTTCTTAAAATTTAAAATGTTTTCTATCAAATGATACCTACCTTTTGACTCTCCTTACTAGAGTTTTGGAATTATGAGTCTTTACTTTTGTGTGTGTCGCTCAGAAAAAAATCCTCTAAAAAAGCCTTCAGGTCTTAAAGGGTTAATAAAGTAAAAAAAATTAACGTACAGTACACGAGTCAATACAAATTAAGTGTTCATTGTTAGTCGCCAACAGCACAGCAGCTCCAGACAAACAAAACTTGTTACTCACAGGTGAAGCGGAATGCTGTTTTCAGGCCTTCCCACTTTGCTCTCTCCAACGCTGGAAAGCTTTTCTAATATATACGTGGGTCATAAAGTGCTTGCCCAGTCATAAACCTTCATTCCAGTGATCCTCTTTTGAGCTGTTTTGTATTGTGTCCCATCTCTCATTCTGCAGTTGTTGTTTTTTTTTTTATTTCTTTTTTCAAATCTCCCACTTGCACATTCTCTCCTCGACTGTCATACGCCCCCTAATGCTGTTACACGTTTGTTGTTGGTGTCACCTGACTAACTTCCAAACAGTGTTTTTGAAATTCTACTTACTCCACCTTTAAGAGTAATATTGAATTGACATTAACCCTCCGGAGTCTGGAAACGCACCGGCGTGTTTTGCAGGATTTTTTCACATTGCAGCAAAACGGACTTAAAATACTCCGTCATTTTTGGTCATAGAGAAAGAAGTAATATATCAATTGAAACTATAGAATTTATTCTTTTATTTGTGTACACTCAGAGTAAAAACAAAATGGTGTGCGTTGTTGCAAAATAAAGAAAACTAACATGATGCGTGATCTGTCGTCTCCCTCTGAACGAAGTCCAATCTGATAGTTCTCAGAAAATTTAATAATTTCTATTTATGTAATCTGTATGAAAAAGAGACATGTCAGAAGTCTGTGAGTCAGCTCATTATCCTCTAATTTGGCCACGCCCACGGAGCGAGCGATATTCAGACGCAAATTCTGAGGCAATAGATGTATACATCATCGCAATCGTGTATTTGAAGAGTTCATTTGCAAAAAACGATAAACGGCACTTTAAAAAAAAAAGATCTAACTGCTGTGCGTTATTCTCCACATATAGAAAGCTCTGTACCCTAAATCTGTTTTGTCAGAAAAGCTGGTATTGTCCACTGTCAGGCATCGCAAGTTCATGTTTTACAGCAGAAACTGACAAGCGCCCTTGTTGTTTGTGTACAGAAACCAATAAGTCCGTTTTAGTGAATCAGCGCACAGTATTCAGGTCAGGTGACAAGGCTTCTAGTCACTTCAAAAAGACGTGCTAGCTGAGGGAAGTTTTGTCAAAACTGACTAAAAGTGATCGAGGATATATAATTTCAACTCCTGTAAGTCCTTGTACACGATACACAACTTCCATGCTGAAACCTTGGTTGTCCTTTTGCATGTGCGTGCGCGCACGTGCGTAGATGCGTGTGTGTGTGTGTGTGTGTGAGTGTACGTGTGTGCTGATCTGTTAGCATGTCTGTGCGCGCACAGTGAGTGGATGGATGGGTGTGTGTGTGTGTGTTTGTGCGATCTGTTAGTGTGTGTGCGAGTTTGTGTGCACGTGTGTTTGAGTGTGTTTTAAATGCAATTACATAGCAATTACTTGGGTTTTGTTTAACTCTGAAACATGAAATGTGGAGTTATCTGCTTCTGACAAAAAAAAAAAAACTATTGGAGTTATCTGATTTTGCTAAAAAACAAACAATATATATAAAAAACATTCTTTCAATGAACTTTAATTTTTTAATTTACCATGTGGAAAAAACCTTGGTTTCTTTCCGAAGGGCCGGTGTTGGGAGCTCCTTGTCGTCGCGTAACTCTTATGACGGATGCGTCCCTCACCGGCTGGGGGCCGATCGTGAGTGGTTGCTCGGCTCAAGGTCTGTGTAGGGGTCATTATCTTTCCTGGCACATAAACCAGTTGGAAATGATGGCTGTGTTCCTGGCACTCAAACACTTCCTCCCAGATCTCAGGGGCCATCATGTGTTGGTCCTCACGGACAACACAGCGGTGGTCTCGTCTATAAACCATCAGGGGTGTCTGTATTCACGCTAGATCCTCCTGTGGGCCCAGGGAAAGTTACTGTCAGTCAGGGCAGTATACATTCCAGGGCATCTGAATCAGGAAACAGACATCCTGTCGAGGCAGGGGCTGAGGCCTGGGGAGTGGAGACTTCACCCTGAGGTGGTGGAGCTCCTTTGGGAGCACTTTGGGAAAGCGGAAGTGGACCTGGTTGCATCTCAAGAAATGACTCACTGTCCTTTGTATTTCTCCCTCATACATCCAGCCCCCCTGGGGTTGGACGCTATGGTACAGTCATGGTCGAGGCTGCGTCTGTACCCCTTTCCCCTGATTGCTCTGCTTCCGGGAGTTTTGGAGAGAGTGCACCAGGACAGGGTCCAAACTAGTAGCCCCGTTTTGGCCGGGCCGAGTTTGGTTCTTGGACCTGATGTCTCTCCTCGATGGCTCGAGATTCTGGTCAGGAGGGACTTACTCTCACATTCCGCTTGGAGTTGTGTAAACTGTGGGCGTGGCCTCTGAGGGGGCACAGCTCATAGATTCAGGTCTCCCTACTGAGGTAGTGGAGACCATACTCCAGTCCAGAGCTGCCTCCACAAGGAGGCTTTATTCCCTGAAGTGGAAGGTCTTCTCTTCTTGGTGTAGAAAGCGTACATTTGATCCTGAAAACTGCCCAGTTTGTACAGTTCTGGAGTTTCTGTAAGAAAAGTTCTCTTCAGGTTTATCCCCGCCTAAACTGAAGGTTTGCGTGGCGGCCATTGTGGCTTACCACGTTCCTTCAGAGGGTGCAGCACTATGGCCAAATCCCATTGAAGAGGTTCATGTAAAGTTCCTCACTCTTAAAACTCTTTTCCTCCTCACTATCTCGTCTCTTAAAAGCATTGGAAACTTCCAAGCCCTTTCGGTCTCTCCTTCTTACCTGGCCTTTGCACCGGGCATGGTTAAAGCTTTCTTCTTCCCTTGGTAGGGATACGTTCCCAAAGTCCCCACTAATGTGGTGGGCCCCATTATTCTGCAGGCCTTCTGTCCTCCTCCGTTCCAAGATCCAGACAAGGAGAAACTTAATCTGCTCTGCCCAGTCAGGGCTTTGGATGCTTACACCCACAGAGCTGCCCTGTGGCATAAGACTGATCAGTTGTTCGTCTGTTTTAGGGCCCCACGTAAGGGGCACCCTGCATCCAAGCAAACCTTAAGCAAGTGGATAGTCGAGGCTATCTCACTGGCTTATGAGTCAGCCGGCCAACCGTCACCTCTTAAGGTCCATGCTCACTCTATCCAGAGTATGGCTGCCTCTTTGGCTTTACTATCTGGAGTGTCCCTCCAGGAAGTCTGTGATGCTGCGGAGTGGTCCTCGCCTCATACTTTTGTTAGGTTTTATAACCTAGATGTGACCTCGACCCCTGGGTCATGAGTGCTTGTGTCTTAGTGTGCGCTTCCAGTTTCACACAGACAGGCACTTGTTTTTTTGGCGGCATGGGTATTCCGTTCCCAAAGTGCTTGACGCAGCACAAGTTCCCTTGAAAGGGAACATCTCAGGTTACGTATGTAACGTCTCGGTTACAAAGGTAACCCTCGTTCCCTGAAGGAGGGAACGGAGACGTACGTCGGACAGACCGACGAATAGGAATCTCGCTAGAGAGGCCAATCTACTTCGAGTGTAACTAAAACGAGCCAATGCACATTGGCATGCAATCATATGCATCAGCTGCTCGCCTCGCAGCGCGGGTATATAATGAGCAGCAGGTGCGTTGCATCTTCAGGTTTTCGCTGAGGAGCCGAACCGGATAGGCGGCAGCATCAGCGGGGTACAGCTACTGTGGCGACGGGACGTACGTCTCCGTTCCCTCCTTCAGGGAACGAGGGTTACCTTTGTAACCGAGACGTTCCCATTCAGTCGGTCACGTTCGACGTACGTCGGACAGACCGACGAATAGGAATCCCTACCAAAGCGCCACAGGAGCTGCCCCCTTCCAGCGCTCTGTTGTAAGCCACCTGAACCCCCTTGCCTGAGGATGGTGGGACAGGGCTAACACAGAGAGAGTCGATCACTGCTGTTCCCCAAAACCCATTCAGTGAGACTATTGGATAACGCTGGGAAGCGTACCCTTTCGCTGGGAAAGGAACGCTGCGGAAGCCACATCCTTCCCCGAAGGAGTTATGTGGAGAAGTACATATGGACTAACCCTGTAGGGCTGTGCTACATATGGAAGAGCTGGGGTGACTCCAACCCGATGAAGGGTAGGTTCTCCCAGAGGGAAAGACACGGGCTTCGTTTAGGAGCAACCGTGGAACCAACCATATGGGATCCCCGTAGGGTCACACATATGGAACCCAGCCTAAACCCGGTTCTCAAGGATACAACGGAGTATAGGCCTGGCGCCAGACGCTCCGCCACGTCGGCTGCCGAAGGGATATCGGAGGACTCGACAGGGTCTGCCTTGTAGGGACTCTCTGGAGAAAAGAAGCGCATGTAGCGCAGCAAGCCGACACTAAGCCGGGGCCTCTCTGTGCCTCTGACCTGTGGCGAGAACACGGGAGGAGACCGGCTCGACACGAAGGCTATAGTATCTAGCGAACGTGTTAGGTGTCGCCCAGCCCGCAGCTCTACAAATGTCTGTCAGCGAGGCGCCACGAGCCAGCGCCCAGGAGGATGCGACACCTCTCGTAGAGTGAGCATACAACCTGAGCGGGCAGGGCACGCCCTGAGCTTGGTAAGCCAGGGCGATGGCATCCACTATCCAGTGGGCCATCCTCTGCTTGGAGACAGCCTTTCCCTTCTGCTGGCCTCCGTAACAGACAAAGAGCTGGTCTGAGGTCCTGAAGCTTCGAGTTCTGTCTATGTACAGTCGCAAGGCGCGAACTGGACAGAGCAAAGCCAGGGCTGGGTCTGCCTCCTCCGAGGGCAGCGCTTGCAGGCTCACCACCTGATCCCTGAAGGGAGTGGTAGGAACCTTGGGCACATAGCCAGGCAGGGGTCTCAGTACCACGTGGCTGTCACCCGGCCCGAACTCAAGGCACGATTCGTCGACCGAAAATGACTGCAGGTCCCCTACCCTCTTGATGGAGGCCAATGCCACCAGCAGCAAAGTCTTCATAGACAGAATCTTTAAGTCTGCTGACAGCAAAGGCTCAAAGGGAGCAATCTGAAGTGCTCTCAGCACCAGAGCGAGGTCCCAAGAGGGTATGGAGGGGGGACGAGGAGGATTTAACCGTCTCGCCCCCCTAAGGAACCTGATGACCAGGTCGTGCTGACCAACAGATTTGCCATCTATGTGGTCGTGGTAAGCGGAGATAGCAGCAGTATGGACTTTGAGGGTGGAGGGGGACAGCCTACGCTCCAACCCTTGCTGCAAGAAGGAAAGCACGACTCCGATCGAGCATCTTCGGGGGTCTTCTCGGCGAGAAGAGCACCACTCGACGAACAGGTTCCACTTCGAGGCGTAAGCACGTCTCGTAGACAGTGCACGTGCCGAAGTGATGGTGTTAAGTACCTCAGGGGGTAAGTCACCTAGAACCTCCGCGTCCCGTCCAGGGACCAGACATGGAGTTTCCAGAGGTCTGGACGCGGGTGCCAAAGAGTGCCCCATCTCTGAGAAGAAGGTCCTTCCTCAGAGGAATGGGCCAGGGAGGGCTGTCGCAAGGAGTGAAAGTTCTAGGAACCAGGTCTGGTTGGGCCAATAGGGCGCAACTAAGAGGACCTGCTCCTTGTCCTCCCTGACTTTGCACAGGGTCTGTGCAAGTAGGCTCACTGGGGGAAACGCATATTTGCGAAGGCCCCAGGGCCAGCTGAGTGCCAGTGCGTCTGTCCCGAGTGTTCCCTCGGACAGGGGGTAAAACAACTGGCAGAGGGAGGTTTCCGGTGAGGCAAACAGGTCTACCTGAGCCTCTCCAAACTCTCTCCAGATCAGCTGGACCACCTGGGGGTGGAGTCACCACTCTCCAGGCAGCTCAGCTCGTGATAGCTCGTCGGCCACATGGCTGAGCACACCAGGGACAAGAATGGCACGAAGCGACCTCAGATGCTTCTGACTCCAGAGGAGGAGATGGCGGGCGAGTTGCAACATGTGACGGGAGCGTAGACCACCTTGACGGTTGATGTACGCAACGGTCGCAGTGTTGTCCGTATGGACCAGTACATGCTTGCCCCGTAGCGGCCCTTTGAGGCGGCTCAGAGCAAAACGTACTGCTAGCAACTCGAGGCAATTGATGTGCCAATGCAGATGGGGTCCCGTCCAAACCCCTGATACTGCATGCCCGTTGTACGTGGCACCCCAGCCGGTGGCAGAAGCAACTGTGAATACCACAGCATGCCGGGACACTTGTTCTAGGGGCACTCCTGCCCGGAGAAACAAAGGGTCCGACCACGGACTGAAGGCTTGGCGGCACTCCTGAGTGATTGGCACCCGGAACGTGCCACGTTGCCACGCCCATCTCGGGACTCGGCCGTGAAGCCAGTGTTGAAGCAGTCTCATATGAAGCAGACCGAGCGGGGTTACTGCCGCCGCGGCCGCCATATGCCCCAGGAGCCTCTGAAAGAATTTCAGTGGGACCGCTGTCCTGCCATTGAACGTATTCAGGCAGTTCAACACCGACTGAGCACGTTCCTCTGTGAGGCGTGCTAACTGTTCGACCGAATCCAGCTCCATACCGAGAAAAGAGATCCACTGCACAGGGGAGAGTTCGCTCTTTTCCCAGTTGACCTGAAGACCCAACTGGCTGAGGTGACTGAGCACCAAGTCCCTGTGTTCGCACAACCGATCCCGAGACTGTGCTAGAATGAGCCAGTCGTCTAGATAGTTGAGAATGCGAACACCCTGTTCTCTCATGGGAACAAGGGCTCCCTCCACGACTTTCGTGAAGACGCGGGGAGACAGGGCCAGCCCGAAGGGTAGGACTCTGTACTGATATGCTCGACCTTCGAACGCGAATCTCAGGAATGGCCTGTGTCGCGGAAGAATCGAAACGTGGAAGTACGCGTCCTTCAGGTCGATCGCTGCAAACCAATCTCGGGGACGGATGCACTCGAAAATGCGTTTCTGCGTGAGCATTTTGAACGGTAGCTTGTGGAGGCTCCGATTCAAAACTCGCAGGTCCAAGATCGGTCGTAACCCGCCACTTTTCTTGGGTACAATGAAGTAGGGGCTGTAGAACCCCGACCTCAAATCGGCTGGAGGGACCGGCTCTATCGCGTCCTCCGCCAGTAGGACTGCGATCTCCGCATGCAAGACAGGGGCAACGACATCTTTCACTGTAGTGAAGAGGACGTCCCTGAACTTGGGGGGGAGCCGGGCGAACTGAATCGCATAGCCGAGCCTGATGGTCCGAAGGAGCCAGCGAGACGGACTGGGGAGCGCTAACCAGGCTCGCAGAGACCGTACAAGCGGGACCAAAGGGACCACCGGCGTACCCGCAGCGGGGCAGCGAGGTGGAACACAGGGACGCGGCTCGGGGGGCTCTCTTTGTGAGGCGGCCCGAAGCGGCGTCACAGTGTGCTAGGCAACACTTACCTGGTTCCACGGATGGACAGAGGGAGCAGTCAAGGCTTTGGCTGCCCGCTGCTCGCTGCTGTCCGCTGGCGACAGAAGAGGGGGATGAGAGTGGTGAGGTTTTTCTCCTCCCACTGCTCTCCAACCCTCTTCAGACCTGGAAATGGAGGAACTGCTCTTTTAATTTTGGGTACCGCTGCCTCTTGGGTCAGTGGCGGAACAGAAACAAACCCAATAAAAGGATTTACCACCCGGCCCTCCTCCAGGGGTGGAAGAGCAGCCCCACCCATCTCTGGGTCGCCCGTCTCAGGGGTGATTCTCACCAACTACTTAAACAGCTGCAGAGACGGGAGGCGTCATCTCCCCGCAATGGACACAGCAGAGCCTGCTGGGCCAGAGTTTCTTGCAGGGGACGACACCCTTGGCGACGAGCAGACTGAGGGGCGGCCCAAGAGGAACTCAATGGTTTGTCATGGGAAGCTCCCTGATCCGCTACTAACTGAGGAGAACCGCTGGGCTCAGTCCTCGACAGTGTCACCGAAAAGGCCACCTCGTAAGATGGGAGCATTGAGAAAGCATTTAGCTTGACAACCTCTCGCACCTCACAAGGTAAGCCAGGGGGCACTTCTGGACCACTGAGGTGGACATCGTCTGGCTGAGGGCCTGCGCCGTGACTTTGATCACGGTTAGTCAACAAGCGCAGCTCAACCCCAGCACAGAACTACCCTCATGCAAAAAGAGTGCCTTGGCCTCACATGCAGGGTGGGTGTGGTCTGAGTACAGCCACCCCATCCAAGAGGGTAGTGAGAGAGGAAAAACTTGGCACTTTTGGCATTCCATATTTATGGCACCAACATACCCCCATACTGCCAAGTTTTCCATGCACATCTGGAAGACCCAGGAAAGCATGGCTGTATACTCCGAATCTGAGTCAGCATAAGCACACACCATTACAGTGGGCAGCGTCACCCTCATTTCCAGAGCATAACAGCACTCTCTCCGATGCTGCAATCGACGTCTGTCCCTAGCTGGAGCTCTGAATGAAATACTAGGTTCCCCTATGAGAAGGACCAGCAATCCAATCCAGAAACTGCACAGCTTGCAATGCGCTAGAGAGGGAGGGGCCCTAGGGGGTTGGTTCCCGAAGGAACCCCTCAACCTCATGTCACCCAAGCCATATCAGCAAAGTAGACCTCTTCTGGTGCACCAGAGAGGGCGCTACAATGGAGATTATGCAAGGGAACCGCGCATCTAGAGCGCCGAGCGAGCGCTGGGTTGCCGTGACAACCCGCGCTGCAGCCCGGCAGCTCGACGGCACACGACACGCAGAGGAGCGAGAGGTTTGCTCTCGTTGATCTCCACGGTCTCCCAGAGTGTCGGGCAGACCCGCGGCTGTGCTTTTACACACAAGCGGCAGCTGGCCAACAACAGAGGGGACTCAAGCTTCCCGGAGAAAGAAGAGTCACGACCGGCGTGTCGACGTGATCATGTTCTCATATGAAAACATGAAACACCCACGAACATCGTTCCAACACGCGCCCAGACATGTGAAACAGTGATCGTGGCCGTCAGTGAGGACAGGAACGACCGCATCCAGAAACACAAGTAGGATGTCATCTTTAAAAAGACGCGAATCTACTTGTGTAAGCTCTTTCAGGGACTTTACTCTTTTAAAGTGCTGAAGCACGCAGGGGAACGGCCGCCGCAACACAGACAGGGATTGTGTGCAGCCTGTCGTGTGCTCTCTCTCTCTCTTTGAAGGCGCTCACTCTTACCAGCCGTAAAAACGGCTTTTCAGCGCTCAAAAGCGCACCGTACCGGCCGTGAGAACAGCCTTCTGACGCTGTCAAAACAGCTATTTGCTCAAAAACGGCAAACGAAACAAAAACAGAAAAAGAGAGGACTTCAACCCCGCTGCTGTGCTGTCCGCCCGCACTCGGAAAAAAAGAGAAGTTCAACCAAAAAGCTTGACTCGTCTTCTAGCAGACACTCGCTTGCAGAGAACAGGAACAAACACCGTTCGGCTCCGAAGCGAAAAGCTGAAGATGCAACGCACCTGCTGCTCATTATATACCCGCGCTGCGAGGCGAGCAGCTGATGCATATGATTGCATGCCAATGTGCATTGGCTCGTTTTAGTTACACTCGAAGTAGATTGGCCTCTCTAGCGAGATTCCTATTCGTCGGTCTGTCCGACGTACGTCGAACGTGACCGACTGAATGGGAACCATGGTTCCCTGAGAGGGAACGAGACGCTGCGTCACGTTGCCATACTCCCAGCATGCCTTAGACTGACTTACTTCGACTTTCAGAAGCTAACTCTGTTTGGTTCAGGTATGCTTTATAGTTTCCTGGTCATGACGTCACCTGCCTATGACGTTCCATCACACCATTGGACTGATTTCACATGTGCTTCACGACGCAATCACGCAGAGGTGTTCCCAAAGCGCTTGACACAGCGCAAGTTCCCTCTCAGGGAACCATGGTTATATACGTAACCTGAGACGTTTTTCTTCTGTCTTATGTTCTGCTCTCTCTCTCTGCTAATGTAGGATAAGCCGATGTGATATGACAGATGAAGGTTGTTCTGCTCTGACTTCAGCTCTGAAATCAAACCCATCACACCTGAGAGAGCTGGACCTCACTGGGAATGAACTAGGAGACTCTGGAGTGAAAAACCTCAGTGATCTAGTGATGAACCTACAATTCAAGCTGGAGAAACTAGAGTTAGTATCATTATACTGTACAGCAGCTACAGTGAAACTGAAGTTTATTTATTTTAAGACAGCAGGGCTTATGTTTCATTCTTTATAGCAGTGCATACTTCCCTATTGGTCACATTTTAACATTAGTTTTTTAATTAATTAATTTATTAATTAATTTTCAGCATTTGAGATGATGTACTGATTGTGTACTTGAAGAAATCTGCCTTTTCAACAGAGAATAAAGAATAGAGACATCAAATAAATAATTAAAATTGAAAGAGAAGAAACAGTATTTTCTAGCACACAGAACTAGTGTAACTGGGTTTCAAAACAGACTATTGGAAACTAAATTGTGCTGAAGCTCTTCAATAAGATCATCATCATAGATGTGAACTATTGTTATTTCTCTGTCTTCAGTCTGAGTGAATGCAGTATTACAGAGAAACAGTGTGTCATCCTGACTTCAGCTCTGAAATCAAACCCGTCACACCTGAGAGAGCTGGACCTGAGCTGGAATATAATAGGAAACACAGGAGTGAAACACTTATGTGACATACTGAAGGATTCACACTGTAAACTGGAGAGATTGAGGTCAGTAATATTCTTCACACACAAGAATCAAAATGCTTAAAATCACTTTAACAGTTTAAACTAAAACACTTTATACTCAATATTTCACAATGAGTCTCACTTCATATTATATTTGTGCAACATTTTCACCCTAGTGTTTTGAGATCTGGTGAAATAAAGATGAAGATCTCTCTTCCTCTGTCTGTTTTATGTGCTTATGAAGATGACATTGTTTTTATTAAATGAATAAATAGTTTCCTTCTGTCTTTTTTTTCTACTTTCTCTCTCTGCTAATGTAGGTTAAGCTACTGTGATATGACAGATGAAGGTTGTTCTGCTCTGACTTTAGCTCTGAAATCAAACCCGTCACACCTGAGAGAGCTGAACCTGAGCTGGAATAAACTAGGAGACTCTGGAGTGAAAAACCTCTGTGATCTACTGATGCACCCACAATTCATGCTGGAGAAACTACAGTTAGTATCATTATACTGTACAGCAGTTAAAGTGTGATTGAAGTTTATTTATTTTAAGACAGCTGGGCACAAGTCACATCATTTGTAGTGCGCCATCTGAAGAAAGATTCAGAAATGGTATTAGTTAACGGGTTTGTATTAGTAAAAAGAGCATTTTAAACTTTGTGGCTGTTTCATATGCTGGAATCTGACAAATCTTTGCTGTGAAACAAGACAGAAGTGAGAACAGACTAAAATGAATGGCTGGTTGTAATGAAGCTCACGACGATGGAGAATACAGTAACACTGTCTTTAATCATGTTGAAGAGATAAAACACAACCACTTCAACATAAACATAGTGATGGGTGATTTCAAACACTGCTTCATGAAGCTTTGAAGCTTTATGAATAATTTGTTTTGAATCACTGGTTCAGAGCTTGTATCAAACTGCCAAAGTCACGTGATTTCCGTAAGAGAGGCTACGTTCCATTATAACTGTTTCGAAACAGTTTGAGATTTCAATAGTTGTGTCTCATTTCGGAGGTCACATTTGAAGGCTGCATATGTCATTAAGGATGTCTTTTTTCAGTAAAGTAACCGTAATAAAATTGACTGTTATTCCTTGTGAGGTGTAAAATACTGTAATTTATTTCTTTCTTGGCAATCTAATGATTACTTTTATTAAACAAGACCGTCTCAATGACATATTGTAGCCTTCAAATGCGACCTCTGGAGGATGCAGCCTACAAAATGAGATGCAGCTAATGATTCACCAGTGAACCTGGGCGATGATCTCTGTGAACCAGTGAATCATGATTCACTGAGAACCATTGAACAAGTGTCTATGGGTTTTACCTGATTTCTCATCAGTTTTATACAGTGTTAGATGTTTTAATTAGACATTAGTATAATTAAAATGGATCATGGTAGTTATTAATCTCTTATTTGCCTGTTTATCTGAGCCATGGAACAAAATAAACAAGACCTGGAAATTGATAAAAGAACACATATTATACAAACACTCTATATCAGAGGTCTTCAACCCTGCTCCTGGGGACCCACTGTCCTGGAAAGTTTATTTCCAACCTGCTTCAGCACACCTGCATTTGTAGTTTCAAGCCATCCTGAAGAGCTTGATTAGCTGCGTCAGGTGTGTTTGATTAGGGTTGGAGCTAAACTCTCCACGATAGTGGGTCCCCAAGAGCAGGGTTGAAGACCTCTTCTCTATATTTAATCTTATTAGATGATTAGTTAATTACAAATTATAGATTTTACTTTCATTTAAACATTTGCAATAGATTTGTAAAAGGTGTTTTTATGCATGTTTGGCCTGAGCTTTTTTGCCTTTATACACTGTTCTGACCACTAGAGGTCACCGTGGAAACGGGTGTCGGGTTGTTTCGAAGCCTTGACACATTACAGCACATTTGTTTCAACTGTTTCAGTGTTTCACGAAGCCTCAACCTGCCCATCACTACATAAACGACTCTTCCCTGCGTATCACCCGCACTGCCAGTTAGCATTAGCCATTACGCTTTTTTGGCTAAAGGTTGCAGGCTTGCATTCTAGTAGCTTTGGTTTAAATACACAGACAGAGTAATCAAGGTAAAACAGAACAGCTGCAATAACTAATTAACAACCAAGAAAACTAACCAGGGGACACACACAGAGAGCAACTCCATGATAATAAAACACAACAAAACTGTTACACAAAATTTATGGGAGGAGAGTATTTAAATGAATCACGCAACATGATTTACTACGTTTTGAGCTCCTTAATTTACTGGTATTAGCGGCATTCAATACCTTAAAAAAACATGTTTTAAAGCAGATGCTAATTTGGTAGATTGCGTTGGTCATTATTAAAAAAAAATGATCTGACTATGTCGGTGTTCTTTAATTTGCACATTGTAAGTAAATTACCTGCAGAAATGGTCTAATTAGCCCTGTTTAGTAAATCTGGCCCTTGGATTGTAACTAGTATCCTCAAATGCTCATGTCTTGATTTGTTCATATATATCATTAAGTTTCCATTTTTGCTGGTTTAGTAGTGACTGTATGACATTTATTCATGATTCATTTAACTCACACATGAACTGAACATGGATTTGAGTCATTTTCTCTTTCTGTCTTCAGTCTGAGTGTTTGCAGTATTACAGAGAAACAGTGTGTCATCCTGACTTCAGCTCTGAAATCAAACCCGTCACACCTGAGAGAGCTGGACCTCAGTGGAAATAAACTAGAAAACTCAGGAGTGAAGCACTTATGTGACGTACTGAAGGATTCACACTGTAAACTGGAGAGATTGAGGTCAGTAACATTCTTCACATACAAGAATCAAAATGATTAAAATCACTTTAACAGTTTAAACTAAAACACTTTATACTCAATATCTCACAATGAGTCTGAAATCACATTATATTTGTGTAAAATTCTTCACAATGATTTGTTTGTAAGATAATCTCTCTTCCTCTATTTGTGTCTTTCTAGTCTACAGGACTGTGGCATTACAGATGTTTCTTTTTTAACTCAGTCTTTGACTAACTCAAAAGCACTGCAGTTTATAAAAGATCTTGATCTGAGTTATAATATGATAGGAGACTCAAAGCAGCGGCTCAGTGATTTGAAATGAGACTCAAACTGTGACCTGAGGTGAAGAAACATCACTGTGATATTAAAGAGATCTTCATTTACCTCTGATATGTGAACAAACCTTTCCAATGTTCTTGGTTTGTGTGAGAACAAAATGTGAAGTTATTAAAATGTTCAACACAAAGGAGGAAAGAGAACAAAAGCACACTGTCACAGCTTTATTCAACACCTGCTTTATTAACTGTGTCAGTAGTGCATCATTTCAGTTTGAAAATAGACTTGTTCAGATTGTAGGAAAAGGCTGCACTCCTGCTAAAATCAGTGCGTTCAGCTTCAGCTCACAGCCATCCAGCCTCTCTAGTGTATTTTTACTTTGACAAGCAACACGTCACACTACTTTACACTCACTTTACTTTCAGTTATTTACTAAGAGCCCTTCAAACATGTTTAAACTAGAGGACAAACAGCTGAAAATAAAGGATTGTGTTTTAATTCAGAATATCATTTGTATTTGCTCCCTGTGGTTTATTCCATATGCCGTACACTCATTAGTTTCTTCTTTACAGTCACTCAATAGGAGTCACACTAACACAAACACACAAACATATCAATGCGATTCATGGTTTAAAGGTATTACATTTAAAACACAAAGCAGTGTACTGTCTGCACTGTAGCAGGCTGCTCATTTAAGTTCAGATATAGGAGATAAAATATGGATTCTTAAAACCATCTAAAACACATTATCATATAAACATTGTGTAGTAAACATTGTCATAATTCATCAACATTAGCTTATATAAGCAATCACTTGGCATAAATGTGCACTATTCATCAATTGCGAAGCAGTCTGAAGTGCCACTGCGCGAGCCTGTAGGATGTGCAACAGCGCTGCTTTTCTCACGGTTTGATCAGCACGTTACACTTTAAATGTGCTCATCTTCCACACAGGACAGCAGTCCTGAATGGATATCTTCCCAAATTGTCCCTCTCTATCATTTTCGTCTCGTTTTTATTCATCGTCAAAAATTAGAGTAGATTTTAGTCATCGTTTTAGTCATTCAAAACGCATTTTTATTTAGTCATCGTCTTGTTTTCATCTGTGAAAAAATGTTGTTGATGAAAATTATGACGAATTATTTGTCAATGAAATTAACACTGTTTACAAAACAGTAATTTAAATATAATAACTAATGTGCACTTTGTTCCACTGAACATTGTTTTCTCTTCTGTTTCACCTTACAGAGTAGAAGATCAATCGCCAGAAGTCTCTAAACAAGTTAAATCATCAAAAGTCTCTGATGGTTGCTTTATATCATAGTGTGAAATCATCATGAGAGGAGCAGAAATCATCAGGTGATCCACAGAAGAGTCTCACTACTGTGTCTATGAGGAGAAATAAATGTGTGATTAATGTGTAAATGTGTTTCATACAGATGGAAGAGACTCAGACTTTACAATGAAATAAAGCAGCATGTGTATCAGAAACATGTGATATTGAATGATTAATGTTGCTTTAGTATTTAGTCAAATGATGGTTTAGTTTTATTTAAAGGTGAACAGGAGGAAGAAGCTCAGATGAGTCTGTCAGCAGAAATCTTCAGGCTCTTCAGTATCAGGCCTACAAATATAATAATGTTTGGATTGAACTCATCCATAATGATTAAAATGTTTAATCATAAACATGATTGTCAAGTATAGCACATAAATCTATCAAAAGATATAAAGTCTACAAGTCCACTTCAAACATTTACATTATCTCTTTTTTTTATATTTTATGCACAGAATATATTTGATTATTTTAGTTATTCTGTTTAATTTATATTAAGTTCTCTATGTGTCTGTTGTTAATGCACAGATATATAGTATATTGTCTTTGTTCTGTGGATGGAGTCTCTTCTAGCCAGACCAACTAAACATTTTTACCAGTTATTAGCATTTGTGTGTCTTTTTTGTTTTTTTTTTTGTTTGAAAAGTTCACTTGTCTGTTGTATTATTTAAAGCTACATGAGCTGCAGAGAGATTTTCCTTCTTAAAAAAAAGGTGAAGTTGTAGATGTTAAACATAAAACATATGAGTAATTTTTAGAGTTGTTGGAGAAGAAATCATGCTGGGCTGCATTTCTCTAAGCATTGTGAGCTCAGTTGATCATAGAAACCATTGATGGCATCATGGCAATAGTTCTCTGATCTACTCTGGCCTACGATGCTTTTGAGAAACACGCCCTGACTAATATATTAATATGGAAATGTTCACATTGTCAGTGTGTTTAAAGGGACAGTTCACCCAAAAAATATAAATGATCATTAATCACCCTCATATCATTCCAAACATGTATGACTTCCCTCATGAAAAATAAATATACTTAATTGTAATTTAAATGAATTTATTTCATGATACGTATACTAAAAATACATTGACATGTCTATGGATTAACTTAAAATACACTCTAGATGTAGTTATTTCATGCTCCTATCAAGCACAAACTTAGTACACTACAAATTCATTTGTAAAGTTAGTGTACCTTTAGCAAATGCAATTGGGGAAGGATGAAATATACATGCATCTCAATAAATTAGAATGTCATGTAAAAGTTCATTTATTTCAGTAATTCATCTCAAATTGTGGAACTTGTGTATTAAATCAATTTAATGCACACAGGCTGAAGTACTTTAAGTCTTTGGTTCTTTTAAATTGTGATGATTTTGGCTCACATTTAACAAAAACCCACCAATTCACTATCTCAATAAATTAGAATACTTAAAAGATCAATAAAAAAAGGATATGTTAAACAGAAATGTCAGGCTTCTGAAAAGTATGTTCATTTCTATGCACTCAATACTTGGTTGGGCCTCCTTGAATTACTGCATCAATGCGGAGTGGCATGGAGGCGATCAGCCTGTGGAACTGCTCAGGTTGGAAATCCAGGTTGCTTTGATAGCGGCCTTCAGCTCATCTGCATTGTTGGGTCTGGTGTGTCTCATCTTCCTTTCATAGATTCTCTATGGGGTTCAGGTCAGGCGAGTTTGCTGGCCAATCAAGCACAGTGACACCATGGTCATTGAACCAGCCTTTGGTACCTTTGGCAGTGTGGGCAGGTGCCAAATCCTGCTGGAAAATGAAACCAGCATCTCCATAAAGCTTGTCAGCAGAAGAAAGCATGAAGTGCTCTAAAATTTCCTGGTAGATGGCTGCGTTGACTGTGGACTTAAGAAAACACAGTGGACCAACAGATGACATGGCAGCCCAAATCATCACTGACTGTGGAAACTTCACACTTGACTTCAAGCAACATGGTTTCTGTGCCTCTCCACTCTTCCTCCAGACTCTGGGTCCAAATGAAACAGAAAACTTGCTCTCATCTGAAAAGAGGACTTTGGACCACTGATCAAGAGTCCAGTTCTTTTTCTTCTTAGCCCAGGTAAGATGCTTCTGACATTGTCTTTGGTTCAGAAGTGGCTTGGTACGTGGAATGTGACAGTTGTAGCCCATTTCCTGAAGACGTCTGTGTGTGGTGCCTCTTGATGCACTGACTCCAGCTTCAGTCCACCCCTTTTGAAGCTCTCCTAAGTTCTTAAATTGACTTCGCCTGACAATCTTCTCAAGCCTGCGGTCATTCCTTTAACTTGTACACCTTTTCCTACCAGACTTTTTCCTTCCAGTCAACTTTCCATGAATATGCTTTGGCACAGCACTCTGCGAACAGCCAGCTATGACCCTCTGTGGCTTACCCTCATTGTAGAGGGTCTTGATGATTGTCTTCTGGACAACTGTCAAGTCAGCAGACTTCCCCATGACTGCTGTTGGGATTACTGACCTAAACCCAGTATTTATACCCTGAGAATGGTAATTTAATAGAACTTGAAATTAAAGGTGCCCTAGATTATGTTTTTAAAAGATGTAATATAAGTCTAAGGTGTCCCCCTGAATGTGTCTGTGAAGTTTCAGCTCAAAATACCCCATAGATTTTTTTTTATAAATTTTTTTAACTGCCTATTTTGGGGCATCATTATAAACGCGCCGATTTTATGCTGCGGCCCCCTTTAAATCCCGTGCTCTCCGCCCACATAGCTCGCTTGCCTTGAACAGTGCATAAACAAAGTTTACACAGCTAATATAACCCTCAAAATGGATCTTTACAAAGTGTTCGTCATGCATGCGGCATGCATGCGACGGATTATGTGAGTATTGTATACTGTTATATTGTTTACATTGATTCTGAATGAATTTGAGGCTGTGCTCCGTGGCTAATGGCTAATGCTACACTGTTGGAGAGATTTATAAAGAATGAAGTTGTGTTTATGAATTATACAGACTGCAAGTGTTTAAAAATGAAAATGGCGACGGCTCTCTTGTCTCCGTGAATACAGTAATAACCGATGGTAACTTTAACCACATTTAACAGTACATTAGCAACATGCTAAGGAAACATTTAGAAAGACAGATATCTAAAATATTATGTTATCATGGATCATGTCAGTTATTATTGCTCCATCTGCCATTTTTCGCTATTGTTCTTGCTTGCTTACCTAGTCTGATGATTTGGTTGTGCACATCCAGACGTTAATACTGGCTGCCCTTGTATAATGTTGGCCTTTTATAATGTTGGAAACGTGGGCTGGCATAGGAAAATATTGGGGGCGTACACCCCGAATGTTACGTAACAGTCAGTGTTATGTTGAGATTCGCCTGTTCTTCGGAGGTCTTTTAAACAAATGAGATTTATATAAGAAGGAGGAAACAATGGAGTTTGAGACTCACTGTATGTCATTTCCATCTACTGAACTCTTGTTATTTAACTATGCCAAGATAAATTCAATTTTTCATTCGAGGGCACCTTTAAATATTCTAATAATTTGAGATACTGATTTTTTATTTATTTTGATGAGCAGCAAGGTGTAATCATCAAAATGAAAACAAAGTCTGGAAATATTTTACTTTATGTCTAATAAGTCTAGAATATATCTAAGTTTTACTTTTTGAATTAAATTACAGAAAAAAATAACTGTCATGATATTCCAATTTATTGAGCTGCACCTGTATTTCATGTTGTTTTACATTTCAACAATATGAAATGTTATGATTCCATGATCAGCAGATTTTACAACAGAGTTTCATATTGGTGTGTAATATCCAATTTGTATTTGTAGTTATGTAACTCTTCTTCTATTGTCACATCCTAAATGCTTATTAATTCCTGATGCTTGTTTATTCATGATTGTGTAAATTGGTCTTTTTTTTCTTATGATGAAACCATGTGCCTGTATGATGGGACTCAGTGATGTAGTGTATATGGAGAAAAGGAGGGGTCCAAGAACTGAACCCTGAGGAACCATGTGATCAGTTGATGAGCTTTGGATACCTTCCCTCTCCAGGCAACCCTGAAAGACCTTCCTGTGAGATAGGATTCAAACCAGTGAAGTGGAGTATCTGTGATGCCCAGGGCCAGTGATGACAGGGTGGACAGAAGGACCTGATGCTTCACAGTGTCAAAGGCAGCAGATAGATCCAGCAGAATGAGAACTGGATCTGGAATCATCCTTTGCAATCCGCAGGGATTCAGTGACCGACAGTAGTGCAGTCTCAGTTGAATGGACACTCTTGAAACCACATCACAGGTAAACTCAAAATAGAAACAAATTTAAGTAACAGATACAATGTGACTATTGTATATAAAGTTGTATTGTAAATGTAAACATATGCAAACCTAACAATAAAGAATTAATGGATATTGTTTGTTTCTTGTGGTTATTATAGGCTATTATACTGAAAACAAAATGAATGTGAATGAAAAAAGAGGAAAGTTTAAATAACGATGATCCTTACATGAACAAACACTTCCTTCATGTGTGTGTGTGTGTGTGTGTGTGTGTGTGTGTGTGTGTGTGTGTGATGATACATCCACATTACCACTATTGTGTGGCCACCACTCAGGATGTCACAGACTGTATGGTATTTATTCATGATTCATTTAACTCGCACATGAACTGAACATGGATTTAAGTCATTTTCTCTTTCTGTCTTCAGTCTGTTTAGATGCTGGATTACAGAGGTACAGTGTGTCATCCTGACTTCAACACAGGAGTGAAGCCCTTATGTGACATACTGAAGGATTCACACTGTAAACTGGAGAGATTGAGGTCAGTAACATTCTTCACATACAAGAATCAAAATGATTAAAATCACTTTAACAGTTTAAACTAAAACACTTTATATTGAATATCTCACAGTGAGTCTGAGTTCACATTATATTTGTGCAACATTTTCATCTTAGTATTTTGTGATCTGGGCTGGATTTCCCGAAACCTTCTTAACTCTACGTCGCTCTTAAATTTTACCTTAAGCTGTACCTTAATGTTAATACGTGTTTCCCGAAATGTTCTTGGTTACGTATTAGGGATGTTAACCAATGATAATCAATGATGGATTAATTGTCAATAATACATTTAATCAATACAACTGATTGATCATCATCTTCAGCTTCAGCACATGCAGCTCTAACAGCATTCTAACAGTCATATTACATAACATTATAAAGAGAACAATATTGCTATTTGAGGAAGTGGGAAAATTCCACATGATAAAGTACATCAGTTTTAAATGGGTTGTGGTGTCTGTCAAAAAATCAAGAACGGATCATCAGAAAAATCCAAGTCGTAGTTCATCTGGCTTCACACAGCAATGGGAATATTTTCCAAACTCATGCTGTTCTTTTAAGGGGGCAAATTCCCCTAAATCTAAAAATGTAAATTCATTTTAATCTTCTGTCTTAAAAAATATAATGTCTACACCTAATTGACAAGTGATTATTGTATCTCAATGTTCAAAAGGGTTAGTTCATCCAAAAAAGCACATTTCTTGGATATAGCTATCAATGTGTTTCTTAAACCTAATGATCTAAATCTGCTCTCTTCTTGTAGGTGTGAAGTTTTTCTCCTGCTCCAGCAGTATGTTTAGTCGTATGTCCTCATGAAAACAGGCGCTGGTGTGAACAGCTCGGCGCTGGAAATGGCTTTTTGTGGTGTTATAGGTTTCTTCACATTTCTCACTCCTGTTCTCCTCCTCTTGATCACCAAAGGCCATGTAGTATTTCTGTAGCACAAGGACACAGCCATCACCTACAGTGCCCTTCTAGCAGAGAAACAAACTGTTTTCCATCAGACTGATGTCATTATCCCTGATGTAAGCAGGATGTTCACTAGTTTTTATGTCAAGATACACTCAATGCTGGTCAACCCAATGCCTTTGCTCTGCTCGATGACTACAACCACCTCATGGGTTACGACCGGCCCTTTACAGATGACTTGAACAAACCAGATAAATGTTAACTTGTCCACCAACACTGGGGAAGTTTAGCGTGTACATTTCTATGGACTGTTGATGTGTATTAAATATTGGCAGGAACAATATGTCATCTAGTATATTTGTCATGTAGAAACTTGTCTAAAAGTGTAAATAAATTGATATTTACCATCTGCAAACACTCAATTCAATCTCAGTTCCCTGCCTGTGTCATGATTTTATCTTTTGGCCCAACTTCTGTTTCCTTATTCTCAGTGCTATTTATAGGGGGGAAAACAGTGACCTATCTATCGAAAGGGGATGATTTACAGAAACAGAGTTAGTTGTGTGAATGCTTTGGTCATTTCATTTAAGAAACAAAAACTATTGTTAGTTATTTCAGACAGAGAGGTCTACTAGTTTTATTCAGGAAAACATAACAGTTATGCTTTTGTTCACTTCAGTTTTTATCTTTTATATTATAATAGCTTTGTCCTCTACCTCTGCAGAAAGAAGATTGCTCTGTTCCTCAGAGCAGGTTAGTGTTTGGTACAGCTATGAAGGTGAGTTGAATGTTTTTTTTTTTTTTTCTTAAACAATGCTGTTATACAATGCTAAATGATTTGGACAGTTTGGTCTATTCGAAGCCTGAGTTTATAAATTACATTTTTACTCAATGACTCTGGTGGTTCAAATCGTTATCAGCAAAAGAGAAGTAAGATAGAAACATTTCCACAAGGTCTTTACATAAAGAATTTGGTAATTTAGATTATCACAAAGGTTGAAATAATTATTCAAGGTATTTTGAAGTGCCCACCATAACAATATCGTGCATATTCATTATCCTGATATGTCGTACCGAATATCGGCACATGTCTAATCAGAACCATGGTTTTAGTCATGGTTTAGGCTACTAGGCTACAGTTTTAATGTAGTATTTACTATAGTAAAACCATTGTTAATTTTCCTAAGGGTATGGAGCGCCTAAAGGGAAATGCCTTCTGCCTTGTTTGTCTCGATAGAAACCCTGATTAGTTCTTGATCACCAGTATATGGTTGTATCGTGTGCGTTTGTTGTAGCTTCATGACATGTACAGGTCCTTCTCAAAAAATTAGCATATTGTGATAAAAGTTCATTATTTTCCATAATGTAATGATAAAAATTAAACTTTCATATATTTTAGATTCATTGCACACCAACTGAAATATTTCAGGTCTTTTATTGTTTTAATACTGATGATTTTGGCATACAGCTCATGAAAACCGCATACAGCTC
The DNA here is from genome assembly GCF_018812025.1 of Megalobrama amblycephala. Lineage (NCBI taxonomy): Eukaryota > Metazoa > Chordata > Actinopteri > Cypriniformes > Xenocyprididae > Megalobrama > Megalobrama amblycephala. The sequence goes on along the minus strand of NC_063060.1, from coordinate 42,972,691 downwards.
AAAAAATTAGCATATCATGAAAAGGTTCTCTAAACAAGCTATTAACCTAATCATCTGAATCAACTAATTAACTCTAAACACCTGCAAAAGATTCCTGAGGCTTTTAAAAACTCCCAGCCTGGTTCATTACTCAAAACCGCAATCATGGGTAAGACTGCCGACCAGAAGGCCATCATTGACACCCTCAAGCGAGAGGGTAAGACACAGAAAGAAATTTCTGAACGAATAGGCTGTTCCCAGAGTGCTGTATCAAGGCACCTCAGTGGGAAGTCTGTGGGAAGGAAAAAGTGTGGCAAAAAACGCTGCACAACGAGAAGAGGTGACCGGACCCTGAGGAAGATTGTGGAGAAGGACCGATTCCAGACCTTGGGGGACCTGCGGAAGCAGTGGACTGAGTCTGGAGTAGAAACATCCAGAGCCACCGTGCACAGGCGTGTGCAGGAAATGGGCTACAGGTGCCGCATTCCCCAGGTCAAGCCACTTTTGAACCAGAAACAGCGGCAGAAGCGCCTGACCTGGGCTACAGAGAAGCAGCACTGGACTGTTGCTCAGTTTTGCATGTCATTCGGAAATCAAGGTCAAGTACCCACAGTCAGTGATGGTCTGGGGTGCCATGTCAGCTGCTGGTGTTGGTCCACTGTGTTTTATCAAGGGCAGGGTCAATGCAGCTAGCTATCAGGAGATTTTGGAGCACTTCATGCTTCCATCTGCTGAAAAGCTTTATGGAGATGAAGATTTCGTTTTTCAGCACGACCTGGCACCTGCTCACAGTGCCAAAACCACTGGTAAATGGTTTACTGACCATGGTATTACTGTGCTCAATTGGCCTGCCAACTCTCCTGACCTAAACCCCATAGAGAATCTGTGAGATATTGTGAAGAGAAAGTTGAGAGACGCAAGACCCAACACTCTGGATGAGCTTAAGGCCGCTATCGAAGCATCCTGGGCCTCCATAACACCTCAGCAGTGCCACACGCTGATTGCCTCCATGCCACGCTGCATTGAAGCAGTCATTTCTGCAAAAGGATTCCCGACCAAGTATTGAGTGCATAACTGAACATAATAAAAGACCTGAAATATTTCAGTTGGTGTGCAATGAATCTAAAATATATGAAAGTTTAATTTTTATCATTACATTATGGAAAATAATGAACTTTTATCACAATATGCTAATTTTTTGAGAAGGACCTGTATATGAAGCTTTTCAAAGCTTCGGATCAATTGCTTGGCAAATGATTCACTATTTCAAAGCGTTTGAATCGCCACACGCTGGTGACCCCTGCTGGTCAGAACAGTGTAAATACAACAAAAACTCAGTCCAAACATGCATAAAACACCTTTTTCAAACCCATTGCAAATGTTTTATTGAAAATAAAATGCAATTAACTAATCATCTAATAAGATTAAATATCAAGTGTCTCTATAATATGTTCTTATCAAATTTGAGGGCTTGTTTTGTTTGTTCCATGGATGGTTCAGCTAAACAGGCCAATAATTGACTAACTACTACTAGTATTCCCTTTAATTATACTAATGTCTCATTAAAATGTCTGTATAAAACTGCTCAGAGATCAGGTAAAAGCATATAGATCCTCCAGCAGACACGTGTGGTGTCTTTAACCACTATGTACTTGCATCAAAATTAAAAATAAATTACAATAATAATAATAATATATATATATATTTTTTAATTTAAGTAAAATATAAAAACATGTATGTAAACAATAAGAGCATTGTATTAATTTAAATGTTAGTAAGCCTACATAATAGTTAAGGACACCAAATATAAAGTGGGACCACATTGAAATATAACCTAGTTTTTCCTCAAACCTCATTTATTTACACAGAAGTTTTGCGAGCAAATGCAAAGTTTCTTGGGGAACGCAAAATCATCGAAATGTAATTTTTCCTCCCATCTCATTTTCTCCCATCACCATGTCCCTCGAATACCAATGCTCTCTCTTTATCCAGGGCCGTTGTATTTCCTGTCAGTGACCGGTTCCCCCTGCTCTACAAAAGTGGCCTGGCACAATATGACCTTATACAAGTAATCCCAAGTAAGTTTATTAAAACTGAATGCTCCTGAATCATTACAATTATGTACATCTATGTGTCATGCAATCTTCAATGCTTGATCTTGCTATTAACGCTGTGCAATGCCATTTTGTGCAAATTTGGCTTTCTAAATTTAAAATAAACTTTATTGTCATTCAGTGTTCACACTTGCTCGTGTCGGATATCATGCTCGAGTTTACATCAAAGGTCAGCTATTGTTTGAGTACACACAACCAGATATTCCTTGTGAGGATGTTAAAGCCTGTTACATCATCAAAGGAGGTAATACATGTTAAAATATATATTTACTGCACTCTACTTCTTTCATAGTAGTGCTGAAGTTGTTGATATTAATTAGAGTGTTTTTTTGTTTCAGAAACACTGCATGAAACCTGTCCATTATATTTTAAAAGAAAGACTTTTTTTGCTCCTCAGGTGAGATTTCATGACTAATGTTGTACCTGTTCTATGATAAATGAGATATTATAAGTTATTCCTGTAGCTGAACTGCTGTGGAAACACCAAGGATCATGTGTTCGATTCTCAGTGAACATGTGTATAAACAATAGAAATGCACTGTTGCTTTGGATACAAACACATGTCAGATGAAAATATGATCCTTTGGAAGCTTTGAAATAAGTCTTATGTATTTTATTTTCATTTCCAGGGAGAATATCAGATTTACGTGGATGTGAACATTGTTGATGATGTTGAAAGAAGGCTGACATTACGTTTCAACATTACTGTACAAATAGAAAGGACTGGTAGTTAGAATGCAATTTTTCAAGGAGGATTGTAGAACAAGAAAATCCCATTTACAACATGATAAAAAAAAAAAAATGTCTTGAGCAACAAATCAGCATATCAGAATTATTTCTGAAGGATCATGTGACACTGAAGACTGGAGTAATGATGCTGAAAATTCAGCTTTGATCACAGGAATAAATTACATTGTTCACACAAAAAATGGTTCTTCAAAATTGTAATAATAGTTCACAAATGACAGTTTTTACTATATTTTTGATTCAAATGCAGCTTTGGTGATCAAGAGCTTTCTTTCAAAAACATTTAAAAATCTTACTGAAGCCCAAATTCATTAAATGGTAATTTATTACCATTTAATGATAGACAGTTAATAGACAGTTAATGTTTTGAGCATAAACCTCATAAAAAATTTAGTATTTGATTTCTTATTTTATAATAGCCTTTTCTGTGAAATTTTCTTAGTCTGGACGCTTGAGGAAAGTCATGATATGATTTTAGTACTGTATGTTGTGAGGCTGAAACATCTGTGAAAGTGTAAATAAATGCCATTTAAATACACAAACCCTTTGAATTCACTACTTTCTCTTTACCAGCACTTCTTTGTTCACATAAACACAGGCACTGGGAGAGAAAAAACCCTGATTTACGGTTCAGTGGCAAAAGAAGAAGTTTTACAGTAATGCGGTTTCATTGTGTCCTGTTGTTATTAGATCATGATTCTGAAGACTGATACACATATGATACGAAACCATTAAGGAAAGATTTTTTGCCACTGGTTTGTTTTGACTGTTCCAGCAGTGTGTTGCCATACATCCTCATGAAAACACACTGATGTGAACAGCTGGGAGACAGGAAATTCCATTTTGTTGTTTCATTGGACTGTTTTAATATATTATTATGTATGTCATCATGTTTGTGGTGCTGAAACGTGTGAAACTAAAAGTCATGCACATACGGTTCCCACTGAATTCCTGCATGTTTCATGATTTCATCTCATGGCTAAACTTCCTTTTTTCAGCAGTTCTCTGTTCACATAACCACTGGCACTTTACAGTAAACCTGTAGTGGCTTTCAAACCAAATGTGTTTTACATCAATACAGAGCATTGTTAAAAGCAAGAACTGATTTTAGAGAATGGTTAGTTTGAATGTTGTTCTGAATTTCAGTTTTTCCACTGGTGTTGTTCATGAAGGAAACAGATATGGTGCTTTTGTGCTCTTCAGCTTTCCTCTGGTTTATTGCTTTATCTTGTCTGTCATCTGTGAGAGCAGAGAGAAGATTATTATGTTCCTCAGATCATCTGAGTGTCTGGTACACCTTTGATGGTAAGTGGAATCAAATATTTTTTAAAATGACACATACGCAAAAATGACACAATCACAAACAAACATATATACTGTATGTAAATACAAAAATCTGGGGCCAGTAAAACTTTTTAATTTTTTAAATGTCTCTTATCATTACCAAGACTTTATTGCTTTGAACAATAATTTAGTAAGAACAGTAACATTGTGACACATTAATGTAAAATAACTGTTTTCTGTTGTATTATATTTTAAAATGTATTTTTTTACTGTGATGGCAAAGCTGCATTTTTAGCATTATTACTCCAATATCACATGAATCTTCAGAAATCATTCTAATATGCTGATTTTTTTTTTTTTTTTTTTTCCTGCTCAAGAAACATTTCTTATTATTATCAATGTTAAAAACAGATGTGCTGCTTAATATTTTTGTAAAAACCTTGATAAATTTATGGGGGATTATTTGAGGTCTATAAAATGTAAAAGAACAGCATTAATTTGAAATAGAAATATTGTGTAAAATCATAAATGTCTTGACTATCACTTTTGATCAGTTTTTATTTCTTAAAAAAAATCATACTGACCCCAAACGTTTGAATAAAATAATGTACATACAAAAAAACATAATTGGAAACATCTTGGTTACTGATGGAGATGTTATGTCGACTAACAAATGAGTCTCACTTGGGAGCCCCAATCACCTCTGATGTTTAGAAAAATGGGCAATGAAATTGGCGAGTGAAATTCTCATGCCAAGCCACTCGCCCGTACATACAGGTGTATAAGATTGTGGCACACATCCACTCATGAGGTTTATGATTTGGAGCCGAGACGGTGTCCCAGCCACTCTGTGGGGTAGTCCAGGGCTGTGGACTAATGTCTCTGTTCCCTCGATCAGTGAACAAGAGTTACAACAGTAACCAAGAATATCCCTATCTGTCAGTTAATACAAAGTTATGTCAACTGACAAATGGGTTTCCTATGGACAGAGCCACAACCACTGATCTGTGTTATGAGTGCTGGTGATGCAGATGCTGGCAAACTGTAACTTGCCCTTTTGGCAACTGCTCTCGCTAAGTCATGACCTACTCAAAATCTTTGTCCTCCATGCCTGAGGGGTGGAAGGGACAGGGCTTTCTGTGGAGACAGTCGATTTTTCAGCCATGACCAGTGTGATAATGCTGGGAAAGCGTACCTTATCCAGGTAGAGAGGAAACTACAGAGACCACATCCTACCTGTAGAGAGGGACTGGCCTGTGGGGCAGTGTTACATATGGAAAAATCAGAGAGGGCAGAGCAGGATTTGCCAAGGGAAAGACAAGAGTTTACCAACAGGGAAACTATACAGTGGAAGAATACACATATAATCACAACATATGGGGCAACTAGCCCAGTAAAGGGGCTGACCAACCAGACATGCATCTCCAGTACTGGGCCTGGCATCAACGCCTCTACCGTGTCTGACTGTTGAAGGATGCCAACTGAGGAACGCTCATGGAGACCAAAGAAGTCGCTCGCATCCGCCTCTTAGAAAGAAATTGTGTTGCAAGTGAGACACCGAACCAGCCTTCACCCAACTTTCCTATTTGTAACTGACACACAGGAAGAAACCGGAGGTTGTAGAACCTCACAGAGGTGTTAGGTGTCGCCCAGCCCACCTAGTAGAAGGAGCTCTGGCTTGAGTGATAGTGTCTACCACCACCAGTCCTCCGTGTCCCATCCAGAAACCACATGAGAAGATTCCAGATATCTGGAAGCGGGTGCCATATGGTTCCCCGTCCCTGAAAAAAGATGGTCCTTTCTCGGGTAAATCCGCCTGGAAGAGGCTGTCGTGAGGAGCATCAGGTTCAATAACCAAGTCCAGATGTGCCAGTAAGGTAAAACTGTCTTTTTGTCAAAGTGGTAGGCTATTGCTGGACCAATTTATCAGTGGCCCACCGGGAATTCTCATGAATCTTCCGGGAGATATTCTTAATATATAATACAGAGTTTGCATTTGTAGCTAGTGGTTGTGTGCTGATTTTTTTTTCTTTTTCTTTTTACGTTGCAGAATGAAAAAAAATAATAATATCCAAAAACATGTGCATACTTTTATTTTAGTGCAAGTTTATCAATATACAAAAACCTCCAGTCTTTCACATGCATTTCAAAGATCGTGTTTAATTGTGAGTGTGAACGGCAGTTGATCTTGCGCCGGCCCTGCATACAATCACCAGAAAGAGGGCTTCAGCTAACTTCTTTAGAGCCGAACTGGAAGAGTGATCGCTTCATTCACAAAACAACCACTCGGCTCCTGAAGCAACAACTCTAATGAGTGGCTTGGCAAATTCCACTGGCTGTTTTTCTACACCTCAGAGGTGATTGGGGCTCCCAGGTGAGACCCATTTGTCAGTCGACATAACATTGTAGTGACTGACAGATAGGGAACCCACTTAATAGTAACAAAAGCAGATATTACAACATTCAGTATTTGAGATGTCTTTTCATTATTTCAATGCTCTCTCTTTAATCAGGACCGTTGTATTACCTGTCAATGACAGCTTCCCCCTGCTCTCAAGGAGTGTCTTTGTACACTATAACTTATACAGTAATCCCAAGTAAGTTAATTAAATATTTATGTTGATTATATATAATATGGAACAGCCCGTTTAATATAATCTTTATAATTTAATTGATTTAGCTTAAAACTTTAATATGAGCTGATGACCTGGCCTTGTTTTGTTTTTCAGTGTTCACAATCAATCGTATTGGTTTTCATTGTGGTTTTTACTACAAAGGTCAGCTGTGGTTGGAGCACACACAGCCTTATGTTCCTTGTGAGGACTGCAAAATCTGTTACATCATCAAAGGAGGTACTACATGTTTGAATATGTTTACTGCAGTATCTTTTAGTGATGCAGGATATCAGTGAGATTGCTTCCCTGTTTCAGAAACTCTTCATGAAACTGTTCCATTTTATGTGAAAAAGTTTAATGGCCCTGAGGTGAGCAGTCAACTTTATGCTTTATCTTTTCCAATTTAAAGTGCACTGTATTATTTTAATAGGATCCTTTAGAAATTAGATGTATTAAAATATATACTATATATTATATTATATACAACTCCATTTCCAGAAAAGTTGGGACATTTTGTGAAATGCAATACAATCACGAATCTGTTATTTGTTAATTATTTTTAAACTTTATTTAACTGACAAAAGTACAAAGAAAATATTTCCAGTGTTTTCACTGACCAACTTAATTGTATTTTATAACAATACACAACTTGATTTTGATGGCTGCAATACACTCCAAAAAAACCCCCAAAACAAACAAAAACAAAAACAAACAAACAAACAAACAAACAAACAAACAAAAAAAAAAACTAACCACAGATTCTGTTTTTTATTGCATTTTACAAAATGTCCCAAATTTTCTGGAAATGGGGTTGTAAATAATAATATAAAAAATAAATAAAATTAAAAGCCTTAATCTTATAGTTAAACAGATTTCTATTTTACTTTCCAGGGAGAATATCAGGTTTTCATGACTGTGAACATTATTGATGATCTTGGAAACAAAGTGACATTACAATTCAATGTCACTATAGAAGCAAAAAATGATGGCAATAAGAATGTGTTTCCACTGCTGGGAGGGCTGTAGAGTAAAATACATGGAGTATCCAGCTTCTTTCTTTTACTGTTTATAATTTATAAGTTTCATAATCCTCATAATTCATTCTGTATTTTCTGTTTTGTTTTCTGATCAGATCAAGCGATCGACAGGTTAATGCATGAGAGTGCCACTGTAATGTTTGCTCTGGAGTTCTTGTATTAGACAATGAACAGGTGTCTCAATGTTTCGAGGAATGTTGTAGGACAAGAAAAGCCTATTAAACTGTAAGACAGGAAAGACAAGAGAAATTTATAAAACCATTCAAAAGTTTGGGGTCAATAAAGCCCCTTTCAGACAGAGATTCTGGGAAATCCACAGATAATGTGTCTCATGATTTGTCCCAGAATCATTTGATTTTGGTTCATTCGCACTGTCAGTGATTTTTCTGGTAATCTGTACGTTCACACACATATCCTGTAAAGATCCCTGTAAAGACACGTGACATTAGGATACATGTAATGTCTCTGCAGCGTCCCCATAAGTTTGCTTATGATCTGATATCACGGCCAGTGATCCCGGCAATGCTACTAGGTCTCTATCCTGGGATCGATCTTGGAATCAATCATTGGACCTGTTTGCCTTCACACAGAAGGCACTCTTGCAATTTTATGGAAATGTTCTGGGATCAATGCTCTGTGTGAAAGGGGCTTAAGATTTTTTTATTTTAAGAAATTAATACTTTTATTCAGAAAGGATGCACCATAAATCATTTATAATGTTACAAAGATTTCTAATAGAAATAAAGAAAAATGTGAAAAAAAAGTTATCAAGGTTTCCACAAAAGTACGCATGACAACTTATGTCAAAAGAGTAACCTCTGACACAAATGTAGGAGTATCGTAAGCTTAGACGTCACGGTTTCAAACAAACAGGGCTGGGCAACAAACTCAAGCTCCTCATTTCTTTTATATCCAAAATTCGTCCAACCGGTGTTTCTCTTTAAAAATCTCTCCGTCTGCACTTCCACATTCGTCAGTTATGTGACGTCAGGTCAGAGTTCACTGTTTTCGACGAAAATCAATGCGTACGGCTCTGTGCTGTCGGAAGCTAATTATTTTAGTTTTTAAAGTTTTAAATATGGATGTTTTTCTTACAAAAATGCATTGCTTCGCTTCAGAAAGCCTTTATTAACCCCCTGGCCCCGTGTGGTTATCTTGATGGATAGTTGCACTTTATTGGGCTTCAAAATCTCATCCTCTATTCACTCTGATTATAAAGCTTGGAAGAGCAGGACATTATTTAATATAACTCTGATTGAATTTGTCTGAAAGAAGAAAATCATATACTCCTAGGATGGCATGAGAGTGAGTAAATCATGAGGTAATTTTCATTTTTGGGTGGACTAACCCTTCAAGGCCCTGAATATACTTCAAGTGAAATCTAAGAATGAACTGATATGACATCATTTCGAACAAAATTCGGGCCAAAACAAATATTTGTTTGTGTGTTCATTTCAGGAGTTTGAAATGGCTTGCCAAAGTGAACTTTCTAGAAAGTTTCGGAGTTTGCTCTGGCTGGTAAACACCTTCGAACTCCCATTGGTCAATGTTGATTATGTAATTGGTAGGTGTGTGCTGAGGCTCCGCCTTCTTTCTTCTCTGCTTCATTTCTTCAGAGTCTGTCGAGGTCAGACGTTCACTGAACACACTGGAGAGTCACTTTATAGTAGAAAATGAAGTTGTACTTATGAAGTGTTTTTCATGTTTAATACTGTAAAGCTGTGTGTTTTTAAGCAGTCTGTTGGATAAAGCACTATATAAATAACGTGACTTGACTTTACTGGAGTACTGAACTGCAGAGCTGGTGCAAACAGATCCATGTTGCCATGATCAGATGCTTTTCTTAGGCTTTCTTTATAAAAAGTCTTGCTGTTTTCTCATTTTTGTTGTATGTTTATTTCGTTATTGAGAGGAAAGCACAGCACATATTTACATATTCATCTAAATGCTCCTCTCAGTAATGTGGGCGGTGTTGGATGTTGGATAACAGTCATTAATTTTTACAGTCGAACTTCATTTTTACCCCCAGGCAAAGAACGAAAAACTTCACCATGAGTATATCAGGGCCTTTAGCAGTCACTAGCCCACTTTCCTCAGTCAAAAGATGAAATGTCACTCATTGGCAGCTTATATGGGACCGCCCATTTTGGCACGCTAAGATGCCATTGGTCTGTACGTGATTCAATCAGGCTTTCCCCAGACTTTCCCCACAGCGTCAGAAACTGTACAATGTCTTATTCCCGTCTATCTCAGGGAACCAAGGTTACGTTAGAAACCAAAACACTTTTACTGTATTTTTGGTCAAATAAATGCAGCTTTGGTGAGCATAAGAGATTTCTTTCAAAAACATTTAAAAAACTTACTGACCCCAAACTTTTGAACATTAGCACACCTGACAGCAAAATTCACTAAATTTATTAAGACTGTGTTTTAAGTATAAACCTTTTTAAATATATTATATTTTATTTCTTATTTTATAACCTTTTCTGTGGTGTGTGACTGAGGATGAGATGTTATATTTTCTATTTGATTTGTTTTTAATAATATCAATACATTGTCTTAGTCTGGACACTTGAGGACAGTCATGATATGATTTTAGTACTGTATGTTGTGAGGCTGAAACTGTAAATAAATAAAAGGAAAAGAAGGTTGACATTACGTTTCAACATTACTGTACAAATAGAAAGTACTGGTAGTTAGAATGCAATTTTTCAAGGAGGATTGTAGAACAAGAAAATCCCATTTTCAACATGATAAAAATAATGTGTTTCTTGAGCAGCAAATCATCATATTAGAATGATTTCTGAAGGATCATGTGACGCTGAAGACTGGAGTAATTATGCTGAAAATTCAGCTTTGATCACAGGAATAAATTACATTGTTCACACAAAAAACGGTTCTTTAAAATTGTAATAATAGTTCACAAATGACCGTTTTTATTGTATTTTTGATTAAATGCAGCTTTAGTGAGCAAGAGCTTTCTTTCAAAAACGTTTAAAAATCTTACTGAACCCAAATTATTAAATAGTTATTTATTAAAACAGTTAATGTTTTGAGCATAAACCTCATAAAAAATTTAGTATTTTATTTCTTATTTTATAATAGCCTTTTCTGTGAAATTTTCTTATTCTGGACGCTTGAGGAAAGTCATGATATGATTTTAGTACTGTATGTTGTGAGGCTGAAACATCTGTGAAAGTGTAAATAAATGCCATTTAAATACACAAACCCTTTGAATTCACTACTTTCTGTTTACCAGCACTTCTTTGTTCACATAAATACAGGTACTGGGAGAGAAAAAACCCTGATTTACGGTTCAGTGCAAAAGAGAAGTTTTACAGTAATGCAGTTCATTGTGTCCTGTTGTTATTAGATCATGATTTGAAGAACTGATACACATATGATACGAAACCATTAAGGAGAGATTTTTCCACTGGTTTGTTTCATTAAAGGAGAACAGCAATGGTGCTTCTGTACCTTTCAGCTTTTCTTTGTCATATTGTGGCATTGTCTTGTATGTCCTCAGCAGAGAGACATTTGGTTTGCTCCTCAGAAAGTGTTAGTCTTTGGTACAGCTACGATGGTAAGATCTTTTTTTTTTTAATAGTTTACTTATTTATTGAGTTTGATCTGTTAAGCTCAGAACATTAGCTACCAGCAAAAGATTAAGTGATACTTATTTAAAACTATAAACTGAATGTTTTTTTAATAGATTTCTTTGCCTGAAACATGTTTCAATTTTTTTAATTTCAATTTATGTACCAATTACTGTTAATTTGTTCACATGATGTTCATGAATCACCTCTTGTAGGCTTTGAATCTCTTTTCATGAATTCTGTTTGATGTCATTGTTATGTAATTAAAAACAGTCAACGCTCTCTTAAATCAGGGCCGTTGTATCTCCTGTCAGTGACTGGATCTGCTCTGTAGGAATGACTTTGTACAATTTAACATATACAGTAATTCCAAGTAAGTTTATAAAAGATGAATGCTCTATATTGATTACATTATGCAATATTACATTAAACTTCACTATTCACTACTTATCCTGTTTAATATTTATAATAATAATTTAATAATAATAATAAAGTTATTATTTTTATTAATTCGATTTTTTATTTTTCATTTATTAGATCATTTATTTGCCTTGTTTTGTCATTCAGTGTTCAGCACCACACGTATGGGGTGTCATGCTCTCCTTCACTATGAAGGTCAGCTGTGGTTTGATCACGTTCAGCCAGAAGTTTCTTGTGAACATTCTGAAAATATGTGACATCATCAAAGGAGGTGAACATATTAATCTTTTACTGCATCCCTCACAGTCACAGTACAGTGTTTCAGCGGTGCATTAATACAGATCACTAATGAAGAACACATTCTTGTTTTAGAAACACTTCATGACACAGTTCCAATTTATTTGAGAACATTTTATCCCCCTGAGGTGAGCAATCAACAGAAATGCTTTATCTTTTCCTGTATAAATGACTTTTATGATCCTGATGTGCAAAATTATATAATATATGTCATAACACCTTTTCACTATATGAAACATTTTTCTCTTCTAGAGGTTTCAATACTAACACTTTACCCAGTCTAAAATAAATGTTTCTTTTTCTTTATCATCAAATGGAGATTAAAAAATGATTGTGTTTTACCTTCTAGGGCGAATATCAGGTTTATGCGAATGTGACACTTGTTGATGACCTTGAAAACATCCAAACAGTCCATTTCAATATCACTGGACAAGTGAAATATCGTGATGTTGTGAACAAAAGCTTTCAGTAGATGGAAGTGATGAAGGACAGACTATGGTGTTTCTTTTCCTGTTCTGGAGCAGATTCTCCATTCTGTGTTTTCTGATAAGATCAAGTGATTTCAGTGGTTAATTCATATTCATATTTGGAGTTCTCATATTAGATTTTGTCTCATTAAAGGTAAAATATCTCAAAGTATTGGTATGCATAGTGTTTTTATGACATTTTAATCTACTTGGGAACTGGTTTTGATCAGACTTCATACTCTGCTGGATTGTTCTCATTGTTGATGGTTGTTGATTTCTTTGTGTTTGATCTAAAAAATAATCTGACATAAATAACGCTTTATTTTCCTAAAGGTGAAGTTTTGACTGTTCCAGCAGTGTGGTTGCCATACATCCTCATGAAAACACACTGATGTGAACAGCTGGGAGTTTGTTTCAGTTTTAATACATTAAATATTTTCAGAAACTGTAAGTCATCATGTTTGTGATGCTGAAACATGTAAAAAAAACTAAATAAAGTTTCCTGCTTGTATCATGATTTCATCTCATGGCTAAACTTCCTTTTTTCAGCAGTTCTCTGTTCACATAACCACTGGCACTTAACAGTAAACCTGTGGCGGCTTTCAAACCAAATGTGTTTTACATCAATACAGAGCATTGTTAAAAGCAAGAACTGATTTTAGAGAATGGTTCGTTTGAATGTTGTTCTGTTTAAATTCCAGCTTCCCAACTTGTTCATATCCATTCTGACAGAGTTTTTCCACTGGTGTTGTTCATGAAGGAAACAGATATGGTGCTTTTGTGCTCTTCAGCTTTCCTCTGGTTTATTGCTTTATCTTGTCTGTCATCTGTGAGAGCAGAGAGAAGATTATTATGTTCCTCAGAACATCTGAGTGTCTGGTACACCTTTGATGGTAAGTGGAATATCAAATATTTTTAAAAACACACATACACAAAACTTACATATACACGCACATATATACAGGTCCTTCTCAAAAAATTAGCATATTGTGATAAAGTTCATTATTTTCCATAATGTAATGATAAAAATTAAACTTTCATACATTTTAGATTCATTGCACACCAACTGAAATATTTCAGGTCTTTTACAGGTTCTTCTCAAAAAATTAGCATATTGTGATAAAGTTCATTATTTTCCATAATGTAATGAAAAAAATTAAACTTTCATATATTTTAGATTCATTGCACACCAACTGAAATATTTCAGGTCTTTTATTGTTTTAATACTGATGATTTTGGCATACAGCTCATGAAAACCCAAAATTCCTATCTCAAAAAATTACCATATCACGAAAAGGTTCTCTAAACGAGCTATTAACCTAATCATCTGAATCAACTAATTAACTCTAAACACCTGCAAAAGATTCCTGAGGCTTTTAAAAACTCCCAGCCTGGTTCATTACTCAAAACCGCAATCATGGGTAAGACTGCCGACCTGACTGCTGTCCAGAAGGCCATCATTGACACCCTCAAGCGAGAGAAAGAAATTTCTGAACGAATAGGCTGTTCCCAGAGTGCTGTATCAAGGCACCTCAGTGGGAAGTCTGTGGGAAGGAAAAAGTGTGGCAAAAAACGCTGCACAACGAGAAGAGGTGACCGGACCCTGAGGAAGATTGTGGAGAAGGACCGATTCCAGACCTTGGGGGACCTGCGGAAGCAGTGGACTGAGTCTGGAGTAGAAACATCCAGAGCCACCGTGCACAGGCGTGTGCAGGAAATGGGCTACAGGTGCCGCATTCCCCAGGTCAAGCCACTTTTGAACCAGAAACAGCGGCAGAAGCGCCTGACCTGGGCTACAGAGAAGCAGCACTGGACTGTTGCTCAGTGGTCCAAAGTACTTTTTTTGGATTAAAGCAAATTTTGCATGTCATTCGGAAATCAAGGTGCCAGAGTCTGGAGGAGGACTGGGGAGAAGGAAATGCCAAAATGCCTGAAGTCCAGTGTCAAGTACCCACAGTCAGTGATGGTCTGGGGTGCCATGTCAGCTGCTGGTGTTGGTCCACTGTGTTTTATCAAGGGCAGGGTCAATGCAGCTAGCTATCAGGAGATTTTGGAGCACTTCATGCTTCCATCTGCTGAAAAGCTTTATGGAGATGAAGATTTCGTTTTTCAGCACGACCTGGCACCTGCTCACAGTGCCAGAACCACTGGTAAATGGTTTACTGACCATGGTATTACTGTGCTCAATTGGCCTGCCAACTCTCCTGACCTGAACCCCATAGAGAATCTGTGGGATATTGTGAAGAGAAAGTTGAGAGACGCAAGACCCAACACTCTGGATGAGCTTAAGTCCGCTATCGAAGCATCCTGGGCCTCCATAACACCTCAGCAGTGCCACAGGCTGATTGCCTCCATGCCACGCCGCATTGAAGCAGTCATTTCTGCAAAAGGATTCCCGACCAAGTATTGAGTGCATAACTGAACATAATTATTTGAAGGTTGACTTTTTTTGTATTAAAAACACTTTTCTTTTATTGGTCGGATGAAATATGCTAATTTTTTGAGATAGGAATTTTGGGTTTTCATGAGCTGTATGCCAAAATCATCAGTATTAAAACAATAAAAGACCTGAAATATTTCAGTTGGTGTGCAATGAATCTAAAATATATGAAAGTTTAATTTTTATCATTACATTATGGAAAATAATGAACTTTATCACAATATGCAAATTTTTTGAGAAGGACCTGTATACAGTACATGTGTATGTTTTTTAACCTTTAAAGACACATGATCACAGACTGTTGTTTTGATCAAAAGTACAGTAAAACCAATATTGTGACATATTACAATTTAAAATAATTGTTAAAAAAATGTAAAATGTAAAATGCAAAGATACATTTTCAGCATCATTACTCCAGTCTTCAGTGTCACATGATCCTTCAGAAATCATTGATGATTTGATGCTCAAGAAACATTTCTGATTATTATCAAAGTTGAAAACAGTTGTAATGCTTCATATTTTGTGGAAACCATAATCTGTTTTTTGATGAATAGAAAATTCAAAAGAAATAGAAATATTTTGTAACATTTTGAATGTCTTTAATGTCACTTTATTAATTTGATGTCTCCTTTCTGAATAATGTAGTATCTGATTTCTTACTGACTGAAAAATTAATGGCATAGTTTATACAAAAATATCATTGGAAACCCACATATTATTAATCCACAAAATATGATATTACAACATTCAGTATTTGAGGTGTCTTTTCATTATTTCAATGCTTGTATTACCTGTCAATGACTGCTTCCCCCTGCTCTCTAGGAGTGAATTTGTTCTCTGTAATTTATACAGTAATCCCAAGTAAGTTTATGAAAGATTTATGTTGATTATATTACATAATATGGATTATATTACATGGATTATATTACACGTTTATATTACACGATAAACATGTTTTGTGTAACATTAGTAACACATTATTAGCTGTTTGATAGCGCAGTCAAGCAAAAGGCTAATCATATTAATTACCATTATGTGTCCGATGTTGTAAAGAGCGAAACCATTGTGCAGCGTTTACCTCAGTAAGTTGACCAAGTGGATCTCTGAGCTGGCGTGAGCGAGTGGAGGCGGGGCTAATTTGCATTTTCATTGATCCGCATATATTAAATGAGGCAAGGGTGTAGAGTTACATGCAATCTATTTTAATGCATGAAAAAACGTTTAAATATGTCATTTTGGTGATCAAAGATGAGTGTTATGGGATACAATTATTGACTACAGGGGGACTTTAAATTTATAAATGTTTATTATAAGTTGAACACATTTATTGACTTAATTTACTTTATTAAATTATCTATTTGCTCTACAAAATGCACTCAAAAAGTACCCTTATTGAACAATCAATTTATTTGACAGCAGGAATTCCATCCTAAACATGTATATGAGGCTCACAGGCTAAACACAGGCGACACTCTTCTGCATAATAGTAGCCACAAAATACAAAAACATTACAGAAACTCCTCTAAATGTCCAACATGACTGAACATTAACACTAACACAAACTAACAACATCTTTCCCTTTACTGTAAAATAACACGTTAATCCCTAAATTTACTCTCCTAATGCAGGAACTATGGATCCACTGCCCAGTTAATGCCCAGTGTGTTTCACTCAGTAATGTTAAGTTGACTGAATAAACACTTAAGTAAAGCTGGCAATACTCATTTTTAGTAGAAACAACTCAGGTAAATTAAGTTAATGTAGTTACATTCGTTTTTTAAGTAATGTGAACAAGGATGGTTTTGAGTGAAACTAACAACAGTAAAAGTTCGTTTTTGTTTTGTTTTTCAGTGTTCACAATCAGTCATGTTGGTTTTCATGGTAGTGTTCACTACAAAGGTCAGCTGTGGTTGGAGCACATACAGCCATCTGTTCCTTGTGAGGATTTCAAAATCTGTTACATCACCAAAGGAGGTACTACATGTTCGAATATGTTTACTGCAGTATCTTATGGTGGTGATGCAGCTGGATATCAGTGAGATTGCTTCCCTGTTTCAGAAACTCTTCATGAGACTTTTCCAGTGTACATGAAAAAGTTTAATGGTCCTGAGGTGAGCAGTCAACATTATGCTTTATCGACTTTGATTTAAATGTGATGTATTATTTTAATTTTATTCTTCAGAAATTAAATGTGTTGTGTATGTATTATACTATATAAATAATAATAATAATACAAAATAAAAATAAGATTCAATGCTATAATCTTATAGTTAAACTGATTTTGCTATTTTACTTTCCAGGGAGAGTATCAGATTTACCTGACTGTCGACATTATTGATGACCTTGGAAACAAAGTGACATTACAATCCAATGCCACTATAGAAGCAAAAAATTATAGCAGTGAGAAGACATTTTTTGTCCCACAGCTGGGAGGACTGTAGAGAAAACTACATGGAGTATCCCGCTTCTTTCTTTTTGAGGCAGATGTCATTTATTCATTCTGTATTTTTGGTTCTGTTTTCTGAGCAAATCAGGTGATCATCAGTGTTTAAAACATTGTCACTGTAATGATTGTTTTGAAGTTCAGACATGGTGTCATTTAACAGACATGCACACGGTCTGATATCAGGTATCAAACATTTGAATTATCAATAACATTTAGATTCCACCAAATAGGAAAGACATCATCTTCAGCCCACCAGCAGTCTGTCAATTAGGAACTTGATTCTTCTTCTTCCAGGATGACACATTATCAGCTGCTGAGTATCGTCATTCATTCAGAACTGCTCTCCATAAAATAAAAAAAGACAAAAAGGCCACAACCTGATTACGCGTTTGAGCTCCTGATTATTGTAGTGGCTAATTGTGTTTGTCTGTTCATTAGTAGTTATTTCATAGTTATTTTTAACATAACATCAGATAATTAATAAGTGTTACTGAGATGATAAACCTAATCCATATGGATCGAGTGATTTAGTCCAAATGTTCTAAAGAGACTCGATCGCTTTTTATGATGAACAGATTTAATTTAGGCTTTTACTCACATGTAAACATTGATTAGTGAATATAAGCAGAAGCTCAACCGAACCTGAATGACACACAAGAACAAACCTCTTCTAGAAGCTCAAACATGCTGTGTAACACACGAGAATGAACCTCATTTGTTACGCAGCACATTTGAGCTTCCGGAAGAGGTTTGTCCTTGTGCTTCATTCGTCTTTTTTTTTTTTTTTTTAAATGTTTATTAAATTATTCCCAATAGTCTGTTCTCTAAATTGTATAGTTTTTCTCTTGGTTGTGCTGTTTCCAGTACATTTATGTTAGAGCTTTTATCCAATCATATTTCAGCATTCATGTGTTGTCAGGGTCAAAATCTGCCTTGAGGCAACAGTGTTTCTTCAAGCATCTTGGAGACACAGCCACAATTCTTCTGGATTTAGTTTGTCTCAGTTTCATCTGTTTCTTCATGTGATCACAGACAGACTCAATGATGGATGAGATCAGATCTCCATGTGGAGCACCAGCTGTTGTCAGACTCCTTGTGCATTCACTTGTGCAATTTCACTGGATAATTACAATGATCAGGGCTTGAGTCTGAATTCATGTTTATTGCCTACTGCTAATTTTAACTCAGTCTAGATCTGTTGTTATTTGTGATTCAGAACACATGAGAGCACAGGGCTTGACACTTACTTTTTTCCCAAGAAGCACATGTGTTTGGAAGTTGAAAAATTCAGGAGTGCATCACAAATTTTAGAGGCGCAATTTTTTTTTTAATTTGTGTTTTAGCTTAATAAGTTGATATAAAGAGACATTGTGAAGGAGAATACAAAAAGTACACAAGGTTTTTAAATATTTCCGCTTCAAACTGTTTTTATTAATTATGTAATTTATATTTATATTATTATTATTTATGTAATTATAGTCCTACTTTAAACTGTATATACATAGGCATGCAACTTGTATCAGATTTTCATTTAACGATAATTTGTCATGGTAGATTATATGGGATCACGTATTGAATTAGGTTAGGATAAAGTGCTGTCCTTCAAACAGATTTAATAACTTTTTTCTTACAACATTTAAATATACAGTATCTGAAACAATACACAGACAATGTATAAAACAAACGTTTCAAACAAGTGAAAAAGAACTATAAAAAACAATAAGTAACACTTTACAATAAGGTCCTAAAAAAATAAGTCCTAAAAAAACAAAAAGAAAAATTAACCGCAAACACTGCGAAATCAAAGCGCTTTATCGTGCATATCAGTGTATATAATTGGTGAAATATACGTTTTTTTGTTTGTTTGTTTGTTTGTTTGTTTGTTTTGTTTTTTTAAATATATGTTCCGTGAAATATCGCATGTGTCGAATCTGTCGCAGTTTAACTTCTGCTGGAAATCCAGGTAAACATCTGCGTGCACGCGCATGTTCCCAGTTATGATCCATAACACCTGTTGATATCCGAACAGAAGAATCTTCCAGAAATGACAATCATTTGAAGGACACTGATGGTAAAACATGAAGAAAGGGTTACTGAGAAAGAGTTACTGAAAACGAATATACTTCTGAAGGTTTTCTCTCATTTTCTCTTCAGTTTTAGGCTGTTGTTTTTGTGATGCGAAATCGAAAGTATTTTTGAACCAAAGATTTACAGTAAACAGGAAGATGAAGCCTAACGTGAGTGTGTTTATTATTATTATTATTATTATTAGTCACAGAACAAAAATCTACTATTATTAAATGCAATATTTCAGTTCATATATAGCAGTTATGATTAGTAGTTATACAGTGTGATCATTATAATTCAGGATACTTTTACTCCATCAGTTATTTTAGGATCATTTGAATGTAATGAATTCAACCATTATTGTGAACTTGAAGTAATGATTAAACAACAAACAATTCAACAATTAATAAAGATTGGGTAAATATGATTGTAAGATATTAAACTGCAATAGAAAATATAACAAATTAGGTTTAAACAGTGTGAATTTCTGTTCTCCAGTGAATTCATATTTAGAGTCATTAAACAATTAAACTCATTAAACAATCTGAAATTATTAAGATCATTCAGTTATTTTACATGACAATATATTTGTAACTCACTGTATTTTATTCATTGTTTTTTGCTGTTGTGTCTAACTCATCATTCTTCATTATTTTCATGTTCTTCATCTCTGTAAAATCTTGTCATTTCCAGATCCTGCTGAACGATTGATTGTTTTCTCAAACCAGTGCTGATCAGAGGAGCGAGGAAAGGACTCTCTCTCTAAGATGAGTCTCTCAGAGAAACACAGGTAACACTGCGTCTGTTTCACACCATCATTTTAAACTCTACTGGAGTTTGTTTTTCCCTGGAATATCAAAACTTTAATTAAAACATTCACCTCGCTCTCCCAGCTAATCAGGTGCCAAGACCTATAAATCAAATTAAGAATACAAAAAAGGTCTGCACTCTAAAAAGACTTTAATTAAAGTACACAGGAGATAAGATGACAAACGTTTCGGCTCTTCGCCTTCGTCAGTGTAACAATTTCATTCACTCTCAATAATAATATAGAAAATGCACTATAAATCCAGAGGTGTTTACAATCATGCTTAAAACAATCAGATAATTAGTCCACAAACTTCAGTTCAAGTCCATAATAGATCACAATTAAGGAATGACTAGAGTAAAATCACATATCTGACAAGATACACAACAATGATTTCCAAGACACCAGAATAGATCTTTCAAAGAATAATAAACACCAGAATAGCTTCATCAACAAAAAACAAATATAAATAGGATACAATAACACATTAAGACAGCATAGCCGTTCATAAACATTGTACTCAAAAAAAAAAAAAAAAAAAAAAAAAAACTTTAAGCATTTTTTAAATTTTTTTTCTTTGATCAACTTCAGTTTTGAACCTCTTAAATTAACCGTTTGCCACGGGGCACTATAGACAATATCACAGTTAATAATTTGTTAATTTCCTTCTAGACGCGACCACAGTGAATTAATCCAAATACATGACTTCATAAATCATAAAATTATTGACAGACATTAGGAAACAACTATACACTTAATTTAACTGAAGTATGCTAACAAAAACTGTGTCACACAGACATTTCTGCTCTCCATTTCTGTTAATGAAAAATAAAACTTGACATGTTCTCTTAAATCAGAGTCAAGCATTTTTTTTAAAATCATAAACATTTAATCTCACTCATGTACATTAAAGAAATCATTAAACTAATGTGAGCCAGTAAAATAAAATGAACATTAACTATAAAACTGTAAATTGTGTGAGTGTGTGCATTTCTGTGGAGGATTAGATAAAGACACGGATGTGTTTCAGAGACAGTTGAACCTCCTTTACTAAAGTGTTTTTCTCTCTGTTGTTTGTGTCATTAGTGTAAGATCAGGATCACATGTGTCCAGCTCTGTGTCTCTGAAGAGTGATCAGTCAAAAGAAGGTGTAGAACCAGACTTCAGTGGGGAAAAACCATCATCTAATAAAAGGTATTTCATGTTCTAATTTTTGGTCACACGTTACTGTTAGGATGTGTCACAATTTTCAAATACTTGATCAGTTGATTTAATTATAGAATATCGAACAGGATGAGCAATATGTTATAACACGTTTAGGCAGCCTAAAATCATTATGGCTTCAGCTGCAACACCGGTATCATCACTTGCCCACCGCGGCACCGACCTCACCGTCGTTTTGATTTTTTTATAGTAATAAAAATAATTTAGTTTAGTTAGAGAACAAACACTACAATTAAAAACATTCAGCATGAAAAACATTCAGCGTGAGCCAAACAAGAGTCACCAGCTCAGATCAGTTGCAGGAGTCAGATTTCACCTCACTTCGATTTCGCCTCACTCTTGACTGACATAGATGATGGCGGAAGATTTGGTTTCAAAGTGAAATTTAAAAGTGACCATTTAAGCGAGTTTGTCATTGTACTGTTTTGTTGTTGTTTTTTTCATTGGTGCTAATTTGAAAATGAAAGTAAAATGTGCACAGACATTCATAACAGAGCTTCTCCACTGGCGCAGAGCGAGCGATTTCAGTTCATTCCTCAATTTTTATAGGAATTAATTGCGGCCTTGAGCATTTTACTTTCACTTGGTTATGCTTATTATATTAATATGTTCTGTTACAATCATTATATGGTTTGAGTTAAGATAGCATAAATTTTAAAATGTTGTATCAGTGAATACCAATCATGAAATAATTTTAGATCAAGTATTTATCAGAGTATTCACAACTAATGCTTCTTTTTTTTTCTCTTTTTGTAATATTTTGCCTGGAAAATCAGTATTTTACTGTATTTATTTGATTACAGGCTTCAATATGAGACATTAGACTCAGACGTTCAGACTCACAGGAACAAGAATTTAAAAGACAATCTAAAGGGAATCTTCCTGGTAGGAAAAACATTTTCATAAATGATAAATATTTATAACAAACCAATATGTTATTGAACAAAGAAATTTAATTATATTCCTCTTGTAGATGTACAGGTTGGTTTAAATCGTTATTTTGTCTTTTTTCTTACTTTTGTTTGTAGGATCTTGAGAGCAAAATAATCAAATTTCTGAAAAAAGAGCTGGAAAAGTTTAAGAAAATATTACAAAATGAGAACACAGAAAACTTTGTGAAGGACTTTAATGAGAATAGATGCAGTATCAAAGCAGCAGCTCTTGATCTCACACTGCATTACCTGAGAGAGATGAAGCAAGATGAAGCTGCTGACGCTCTAGAAGGTCAGAGACTCATGACCATCTGTCAGTTTGTCACTTATTAATGTAGACTATCTATAAAACTATAAATTAAGACTAAAATTATCTATTTTTTGTTCCTGTGTTTAGATGAGCTGATCTTCATTCATCAGCTAAAATGTGGCCTAAAGAAGAAGTATCAATGTGTGTTTGAAGGAATGGCGAAGCATGGTGACTCCATACTTCTGAATAACATCTACACAGATCTCTATATCACTCAGGGTGGCAGTGAACAGGTCAATACTGAACATGAGGTCAGACAGATTGAAGTTGCTTCCAGGCGTCATGAATCTCAAGAGATTCAGGTTAAATGCACAAATTTGTTTGAAGCACCTGAACAAGACGAGGAGATCCGAACTGTTCTGACAAAAGGAGTCGCTGGCATCGGAAAATCAGTCTCTGTGCAAAAGTTTGTTCTGGACTGGGCTGAAGGAAGGAAAAGAAAATCAAGATATCAGTTTCATATTTCCTCTTCCATTCAGAGAGATGAACTTAAAGGAGAAAGAAAAACTAAGTTTGATGGACCTTATAACTCATTTTTTCCCAGAGACAAAAGGACTAAACCTTACAAGAAGGAATCGATTCAAAGTCCTGTTCATCCTTGATGGATTGGACGAATGTCGCCTTCCTCTGAAGTTTGATTGTAATGAGACGTGGAGTGATGTATCGTCACCAGCCTCTCTGGATGTTCTCCTAACGAACCTCATGAAGGGAAATCTGCTTCCTTCTGCTCTCATCTGGATCACCACCAGACCAGCAGCTGCCAGTAAGATTCCTCCTGACTGTATCGACCGGCTGACAGAGATACGAGGATTCAGTGATGCACAAAAGGAAGAGTACTTCAAAAAAAGATTGACGGATCAGAATCAGGCCAACACAATCATTGATCATGTTAAAAAATCAAAGAGTCTCTTTATCATGTGCCACATTCCAGTCTTCTGCTGGATTTCAGCCACTGTTCTCCAGAACATTCTGGAGGAGAAAAGAAATAATGATGTGAAAAACAATCAGGCTGATGAGATCTCTAAAACACTACAGGAATCAAATACTGAAGACACTCCCAAGACTCTGACACAAATGTACACACACTTTCTCCGCTTTCAGATCCAGCAGAGCCGCCGAAAATATGATGGAGAATACGCAGCAGATGTTTCCTGGGATAAAGACGCCATCCTTTCACTGGGGAAACTGGCATTTCATCAGCTGGAGAGAAACAACGTGATCTTCTATGACACAGACCTGGAAGCCTGTGGTATTGATGTCTATAAGGCATCAGTTTACTCAGGCATGTGTACCCAGATCTTTAAGGAGGAAACAGGGATCATTCTTGGTACCATGTACTGCTTTGTTCACTTGAGCATTCAAGAGTTTATTGCAGCCCTGTATGCACATCTGTTTCTAGACATCAACAAGAAAAGTATGTTTGTTCATGAGTCTACAGAACAGGAAAACAAAAATGAAACCATGATAGATTTTCTCAAGACTGCAGTGGACGAGGCGCTCAAGAGTGACAATGGACACCTGGACCTTTTCCTTCGCTTCCTCCTCGGTCTGTCACTCCAGTCTAATCGACGACTCTTATGGGGTCTGTTGACACAGCAAGACGGCAATGACCAGAGCAACAAGGAAATAGTTCAGTACATCAAGCAGAAATTAGAAGGATAATCTGTCTGC
This sequence comes from Megalobrama amblycephala, assembly GCF_018812025.1. NCBI lineage: Eukaryota > Metazoa > Chordata > Actinopteri > Cypriniformes > Xenocyprididae > Megalobrama > Megalobrama amblycephala. The sequence goes on along the minus strand of NC_063060.1, from coordinate 42,948,237 downwards.
AGAGAGATCCATCAATCTGTTCTACTGTCTGAATGAACTGAACGACCAAACTCTGGTGAAGGAGATTCAGACTCATCTTAGCAAAGGAAGTCTCTCATCTGGTGACCTTTCACCTGCCCAGTGGTCTGCTTTGGTCTTTGTGTTGTTGACATCAGAGAAGAGCTGGAGGAGTTTGAGCTTCAGAAATTCAAGAAATCAGACGAGTGTCTCATTAGATTATCAGCAGTCATCAAAACCTCCAGAAGAGCACTGTAAGTCATTTAATACATTTTGTCATGTTTTGCTCTCATCTGAAAAATGCATTTATCTACATTATTCTATAGTGATTCCCCATCATGAACATGAACTTAACCGTGTAAAGCCTGACATATGAAATAATAGTCTGAAAAAAAAAGTTGAATGAAGATAGTTTAGCAAACATTCAGACAAAATATAAAAGAACATTTAAAATGTTTTCATATTTGTTTTGTATCATATGATGCATCAGATTTTTATGACTCGTAGAATTATATATTGGCTCATACTCATACTTGAGGAAGGAAAAATACATACATTTTATTCAAATACCTAAACTGTGGGGGGAGATTTTTATGTAACAGAATAAATTATATATATTATCAGTTTGTACTCTGTATCTCCCAATAATTTGATATTTTAAATGTTTATTTTAATGAGTAGTTCTGTAGTTTTAATTGTATGTGTACTGCAATACATAGATGATTGAGAGATTTACAAATGAACATTTATCAAAAGCCTGGATCATATTTGATGTACATATTTAAGATGTTTTTTCTACAAATATATATTTTTTTATCAAGTTAAAATGAAATTATTTCTAAATTAGTAAATATGAAGTAAAATAAATATACATTTAATTTCAGCAATTGTTATGGGTATTTTTATCTTTAAATTAATGATATTTCACCCATTGGTAACCTTGCTCTCTAAGATATCGGCATCAGCCATCGCTTGACCACAGTGAATAATCAAGAAAACATAAATAGCTTTAATCCAGTAAATGTTAATCTTGACATATTAATACTAAAGACAGTTTCTTAGGTTCTTAGATTTAAGTGATCTTAGCTTTACTTAAATCATTAAAGATTTCATAGCAAAAAGATGTGTACATGTGAATGGAGGCTTTTTTTGAATTATAGTGAAAGGCTTTTAACATGCTATAAAAGTATGAACTGTCTCATCTAATAGTGTCAGTGCAGTCAAGTCAATAATATTACTGAATATTAAGTGTCCCCAACTAAGAAAGCCAAGGGCAACAATGACAAGAACCCAAACTCCACCAGGTGACAGAAATAGAGGGAAAATACTTGGGAGAAACTAGGCTCAGCTATAAAGCTATAAAAAAAACTATAAATCTTTAGACATATATATCAGAGTCCTGCACGCGGACGGGTACCAGCGGGTACCCGATGGGTGACCCTCCAAATTTTATGTAACTGGTGGAATAATATTTACATGTCAGGTGCAGTGCAGGTCGGACGCGCGGTAGGCACGGGTAGACTGCAGGTCCAATAGCCAAGACTATTCCATCTCAATTCGTTGCATTTGACAGCTGCTTTCAAATGGTCCTGATGGCCCCTGCAGGATTTGTAGCGCTGAGCATTGTAGCTAGTCAGTTGCGTGGCATCTGATTGAAAGCTATAGTGATTATTAAAGGGAGTGTGCTTTGCTCGCTTTATGTATTTAATATAAGCTATTTACATTTTGAATAAAGTTTTAGAATATGTTTTGCGCTACTACAAAGAGGATCAGCAGCGGACAGGTAAACATTGCTTAGTTTTAAAAGAGACAACCGCAACAATCTAATTCTGTGATGTGATTTATTTCTCTTATAGGTTAAATGATTGTAACTTGACAGACAAAAGCTGTTCAGCTCTGGCTGCAGTTCTTGGATCAGATACCAATCTGAAAGAGCTGAACATGAACAATAATAATCTGCAGGATTCAGGAGTGAAGCTGCTCTGCACTGGACTGAGGAATTTAACGTGTAAATTGGAGATACTGAGGTAAGTCGAGCCACAATAGTCACATGACGAGAATGAGATGCAGTGACTTACAAGATGATGTCAGAGGAAAAATCTGAAGAGAACTTTTGTTAATAAAAGATGCATTTCTTTGATTAATGTAAGTGATTTTAATTTTTTTTTTTTAAATGACCCACAAACTAAGCATTAATTTTAAAATCCAAAGGTCTTTTTTTATCTGTTACAACGCGGGTATACCATATCATCCATCTTATTCATTTTGTTAACAAAAGTCCAATGTTTAATATAAACAAATTTGTCATTGCACTATTTTATTGTTGATGGTTTTTCATTAATAATAATGAACCACAAACTAAGCATTCGTTTTAAATTAAGGGGAAAATCCAAAGACCTTTTATTCATTTGTGTTACAACTAGACTTGTGCCGATATTCGGTAATGCGATAAATCGCGATAATGAATATGCACGATATTGTAATCGTCGGCACTTCAGAATACCTTAAATAATAATTTATTACCAATTATTAATTTTTTTTTATAAGGCAATTATGAATACTTTACCCATCAATCGTATAAAATGCACAACACCGCTGTATTCTGCGTCAAAAGGACACGCGCTCAGATGTAAACAATCCCAACGTGCACGAGAAGCACATGGCAGAACGAGTGAAGGAGACGCGCTGAATGAAAGTGCACGTTCACTCTCTGACAGCAGAGGGCGCTGATGGAACAGCAGAAATGCAGCGGTTACCACGGAAACCGTGCAAACAAAGTAACTGCGCTAGTGAAGTTTTTAAAATGCTTCAAACAGCCATTCATTTTTTTGTTGTTCATCACAGGACCAAATACTGAATACTTAAAAAAGACTTAAAAGGATATTTATTTTCAAACCTAAACATTTTTATATTTTAATCTGGACTACAACATGCCCTAATGATTAGAAATGTTCTGATTATTTGTTATTGTTCAGTAAAACTTTGAAAACATACAGCTTCATTAGTTAACATGTTAATTCATTATCACTAAACTGACAATAAAAATACTTATAAAGTATTAATTATTATTAATTAAAGTTAATTTCTTAGTTACTATTTAATAACATGACTAAAATCAAAATAACTTATTTAATAGACCTGAGATAAAACTAACAATGATCAGTTGTGTTTCTAAACTAACATTAACAAAAAATAACACTTTCTGTATCAAATGTAGCTATTGCTCAATCTTAGTTAATGCATTAAATAGAGTAAAGTGTTATCTGTTGTTCTTTATAGCCTTCTTTTGCATTTTAATCTGTTTGAAAATTTCAGTCAGAGTTGTTTTTGTTTTATTACAAAAAGAGTTCTTAAACCTGTTAAACTATGACAAAAATGGTTTTGCAACTTATTTTAATATCGTGATAATACCGTATACCGTGATAAAAGCTTCATCAATTAATCGCAACATGAAAATTTGATACCGTCACATGCCTAGTTACAACACAGGCATACCATGTCATCAGTCCTATTTGTTTTGTTGATAAAAGTTTGATGTTTAATATAAGCGAGTTTGTCATTATGCTACTATATAGTTGTTGTGTTTTTCATTAAGAGTAATATTGAATGGACATCAAGCATTCGTTTTGTTCTAAAAAAAAAAGGAAAGATCTAATGTTAAAGACCAAAATGTACTCTGTGCACAAGATGGCGCCTGTGAGCTTCAGCAATGCGAGTGTGTGCATGTTTACTTCTCATACTATTTTGGTTTTAACGACATTTGCATTTCACCATAAGAAGAAACTTACATGTGAAATTTGAAAAATTAATGTTTTTTTTTTTGTTTTTTTTTTGGTGGTCTATCAGAGACGGTCTATAAGATGGTCTATCAGAGATGAAAGAAACATCATTCTTATATTATTGTGTACCTCTGTGCAGTAATTCATAGAGATACGCAGAGATTATCTTTCATTCTTTTTCCTTTTGTTTGCCTCCATATTCACTTGACAGTTTTTGCAACTAACTTTTAATACATTTGTACAAATGACAAAATAAAATTCACTTTGAGGATTTATATTGTTCAGGTTTAACTGACAAGGCTTAAGCTAGTCCTAGACTAAAATGCATGTTTGGGCTGTTTTAACTGGAAGCAACCTATTAAAATGTGTCAGTGCCATTGTTTTGTCTCAAGATGCGCAACAGTAATGTTTTTTTTTTTTTTTTTTTTTTTTTTTTTTAGTGTTCATTTATAAAAGCTATTTAAATATCCTAATTGAACTAAGGCCTAATCCTGGCCCTGTCTGTGAAACTGGGCCTAAATGTTTTCATTCCTGTTCTAGACTCTCTAACTGCAGTGTAACAGAAGAAGGTTATAAAGCTCTGGCTTCAGCTCTGAGATCAAACCCTTCACACCTGATAGAGCTGGATCTCACAGGAAATGATCCTGGACAATCAGGAGTGAAGGAGCTCAGTGATTTACTACAGGATCCAAACTGTCAACTGAAGACACTGAGGTGAGACGGGATGAAATCATTAACAAAATTAGTTATATGCAGGCTAAATATTCATAACAAATATATTATTTTAGGTATACAATAAGCTGAGTGGATGCCCTTGGGGTGACGTTTATGGACAATTAGATGTTCTACAAAGCGTTATACATTTACTTTTGTGCTTGAAGCAATTTGCTTATGTAATAAATCTGGCTTATTATTATTATTATTATATTTTCTTTTTTTCCCCCTTTTTTTATTTATTTAGATTTTTTGAATGTATATGCATTATATATGTGAAGCAACATGAGACTCTAAATTAATTGCCCCTAGGGGATAAATAAAGCTCTAAACTACACTACACTTACTTACTCACCCTCATGTCATTCAGACACACCAATAAGACCTTCATCAAGACGTTCATCTTCAGAACGCAAATTAAGGCATTTTGATGAAATCCGAGAGCTCTCTGACTCCTCAATAGACGGCAATTTAATTACCACTGTCAATGTCCAGAAAGGTACTAAAGACATTGTTAAAATAGTCAACGTGGCTACAGTTGTTCAAAATGAATTTTATGAAGCGACATGAATACCTTTTGAGCACAAAAACAAAACAAAAACGATGACTTTATTCAACAATCTCTTCTCTTCCCTGCCATTCTCCTTACGCAGTCGATGCAGTAACACAGTGCAGGCTTCTGTGTTTACATCTGAACGCCGGCTCATTATTGGCCAAAGCTGATCATGTGAGCAGCATGAGACATGCGTGTGATGCTGACGCTGGAGCCGGCCAATAATAAGCCTGGAAGCGCTGAGTGTAAACAACATATGAGAATGACACAGAAGAGAAGATATAGTTGAATAAAGTCGTTATTTTTGTTTTTGCGCACAAAAAGTATTCTTGTCACTTCATAAAATTAAGATTGAACTACTGCAGTCACATGGACTATTTTAACAATGTCTTTAGTACCTTTCTGGACCTTGAAAGTGGTGGTTAAATTGCTGTCTATGGAGGAGTCATATACCTCTGAGATTTTATCAAAAATATCTTAATTTGTGTTCTGAAGATGAACAAAGGTCTTACGGATGTGGAACAACATAAGGGTGAGTAAATAATGACAGAAATTTCTTTTCATTTTTTTCCCTTTTTTCAAGTTTTTGTATCTTATCAATCATGTTTGTAGTGCAACAGACATTTAGTTGAGAACTGAATTGACTCTTCTGCAGGTTTTTGAGTGCTGCTGCAGATGAAGCCTGTCAGTATGTGGAGAGAGTTGTGGGTAAAAACCCGTTCCTCCAGAGAGAGCTGAATCTGAGTGAAGATGAACTAGGAGACACACGAGTGAATCAGATCGCTGCTCTACTGCAGGATAAACACTGTCGACTCAACACACTGACGTGAGTATTGTTACTGTAAAGTCAGTTCTGAGAATTCTTTATAAACACTTTATAAATGTTACAAATGTATTGCTGAAACACATTACAAAGACTGTGAATTGTGTAATGCTTAATTGTGAAGTTAGAGCGTTAAACAGTTTTTCACCAAGTCTCTGCTCAGGATTTTTTGGGCGGAGCTAAAACGGGGTCTGATGACGCACTTGGACCCCCGAGCATAGCCCCTCCCCTAACACTATATAACTGTCGGTGACGCACCGAGCATGGCGCAGCCTCTACAGCGGTTCACTCGCTCAATCTCGAGTGTCATTACAGTTATACAGCCCTTAGCTGTATACTATGGCTGTATTACTAGCCTTTAGCTAGTAATACAGCCAAATGCATATTACATGGTTGTTATAATGTACAATATGCTCGGTCTCCTTATTTAAATTTCCTAAAACGATGATATGAAGGATTCTAATGTGATCGTTCTACACCGGATAATTTTAAAATCTTTCATCAGACTGCTGGGATTCACAGATAATCCGCTGTTTTTGGTGAATGTGACTTAAAGGTGATAGAGAGGATTTTTTCGTCGACTGAGAATCCAAAGACTGTTACTGAGTTTTTCAAATGAGCGCATGCGTAAGAACAGCCCCCCTCCTTCACAGCTCACTTCAAAGGAATGCCTCCCAAAACTCGTAAACACTCGTATTGGAACACGAGTGTTTACCACCGGCATTCGCTGTGTCGTGTTTTTTGGATTCATTATGTCGGACTCACCGCAGGTAACTCATAATCTGCAGTTGTTACTCCTGTCTCCTGACAAAAACATTGCATGCGGCGCCTGTGGAGTGTGGAAAGTTACTGGAGCGCGCAGCCGCGCTCGTCTCTCACAAGGAACGTCATGGCAGTGATTGACAAGCCAGAGGGCCAATCCGCGCACGTCTCTCACAAGGAACGTCACGGCAGTGATTGACAAGCCAGAGGGCCAATCGTTTACGCGATGATCGATTACTTTTAATTGTAATGTTACTGTATCTGATATTTCCTCACGTATTTCAGTCAGAGCAGTTTTTCTCAGCGTCACACAGAGCCACAACAATGTGAAGAAACGTGACATCAAGCTTAAAATATTTGACTAAGACAGTTTGATCATGGGTCAATAATTATTTCAGTTTCTGTAGAGGGAGATCAATGGTTTTCTTCCAGAGCTTAGAAAACTCTTAGAATAAGTGACAGATTGAAAAAGCAGCTGCTCTATAAACACAGAGATGTCTTTCCTAACTTTCACAGGTTAATTCTGTGTGAATTCAATATAAGTGTGTATATATTGATTGCTCTTTTGGAACATGACTGCTAAATGGTTTACTGATTGCTGGTGTGAAACAAATTTGTGACATCAGAACTGTTCATAACTGCTTTAAATTTTCTGTAATGTTTGTATTTCACAAGTTGTAAAATGTCTAATTTTGGTGCAGCATAAACTGTAACTTTTGAACAAGTACATTTCAAAAATCTGTGATCAGTATCTGCCTGTAGATCCACCGAAAGCAAGTTGACTGAACACAAGTGCAGCTTTATTCAAATAAATGTGAACAAAATTAAAATAACAAAGAAAGACTTGACTAAGAAACATGAACATAAACCAACAGCAGTTACAGAGAACAAAGACAGACAACAAGCAATGGTAACATTAGGACTATACAGTACATACACACAGACACTAATAAACAAACAAGAAACACCTGAACACAATGAACATGAACACAAGAGGTGTGTATGACATCGGTTAAGGCTGGATATAACCAATCGGCGAGAGTAGCCGCGTGCAGACGTCACGTCAACACTTTCTGCTTCCCGTATGATGCTCGCACTGCATTTGCATACTTTATCACAGCTTAAGTGAAATAAATGCAATATTTGACTAATACACTGATGTTTCAGAGACATTTTCATTCAATACTTTATGAACTGCTTACAGCGTCTGTTTTTACAAGAATAAAGTTCAACATAAGCATATATTATTTAAATACCAATGTAGCGGGGTCTACATTTTTTTTATCAATTTTATCTTGATAAATATGACACAACATAATATCACAACTACATGAAAAGAGTTTTAACTGTTATAAAAATTCAGATTTGTGAGCATTAGTGGAACACAAAACACACGTGATCGTTGTCATGTGGTGAATCCGGCCAATCGTGAAACAGCTGTGTCGTCATCAGAGCTCGTGCAGCTCCTCTTCAGAAACTGCGCTGGCTGACTCAGCCGGCTGATCTCGAATCGCTCTCGCGGTACTTTGAAGCCATACGTCACAGTCACATGGCATCGGCGCTGTCTCCAGTCGGACAAAATTTCTTACCGGCATACACTGCTTTAAGTCAGCAGCCGATCAGTCTGTGCGGCGCTGCATCAAGGCGAACAAGCCTATCGGTAGGTGTCCACTGGCGCGGGGCGGGCGGAGCAGAGCGAGCGTTTTTCAATTCATTCCTATGGAAGTCGAGCTTCACAATCCCACAATGCACCTTGTGAGCATAAAGTTTGACTTCCATAGGAATGAACTGAAAACGCTCACTCTGCTGCACCTGCCCCGCGACAATGGACACATACTGTAAGTGTTAGGGTTAGACACATGAAACAAGGAACCAATCAGAACATGACATATGAACAGGGGGAGCACATGACAAGATCACATGAGGAACAAGACTGTGAGAATTATAGGCATTAAAAATAAAACAAAAATTAAAAAAACAAAAAAACAAACATGAATTAACAAACTAATTATGTAATACTTACCTACATTCTTGTTTGAGTAGTCGAACGATCCAAAGAAAACATCTTTAAAGCAGAAAAAAAGTCACTTTTAAAATAAGATCGGATTGATTGTATTTCAGCTATTCTCGGGTCAACAAATCAGTGATTCAATGATCCGTTCGGAGGGAGTCTCCAGTGAACTGAACTGTGGGATCCTCTGACTGAGTGTGCGACTGTCAGTTATTTGTGAACTAAATCTGCTGTAAATGGTGATCTGTTTAATCCCACTGAAATGGTTTATTCAGTTCCAGGATTTCGCAGGACTTTTTTTGTTTTTGTTTTTTTGGCGGCCTAAAATGACTGAATTTGCAGTGGCTTTTCTCAAAATTTGTGGCAATATTTGTGGTATTTCAGTGAAAATATACCACAGACAACATTCTTTTAACATTGTTATACTTTTCTGACCTCAAGAACCATTGCAGGACTCCAGACTAACATTTGAGGACAGTGCCATTAAGTTCTAGATGGCACCAGCCCCTGAGGACTGACAGTAAAGCACAGAGCTTGAGTTGAGATGCAGATAATATTAACTTTTATTATTATCATTCATAATGTCTAAATATAAATTAATAAATGAAGAGTTTGGTTCCAAAACGCTATAACTCCATTTTGATTAATTTTAGTAAAATGCCGTTTTCTTTACCAAGAAAGTGGCAAGATGAAAATTACAGTTTTCTGTTTCAAACTTTCACATAGCATTTTTTGTTTATAAAAACATTAAAAATTCAAATCTACATTTTGATTTTAAAAGGTTTATTATAAAAACAAATTATTTTTTCCCCAAAATGCAAAAAATATATGACGTTTATTTATTTTTTCAAAATGCAATTAATCCATCAATATAAAAGTTATTTTTCATATTGAAAATACACAACAAAGTAAGTTGATTCACATATATGACAGCGTCTGAACTGTTAATACTAATCTTATATACAGGCATTTGACTAAAAATACATTCAGCTGTCGCTCCCAGAATGAATTCAACAGGTCATCTTGTTAAAGTTATAAATTGAATTATTTGTCATTACAGATTAAAGAGTATCTGGCGCCACCGCACGGTTAAAATAATCACATTTACAGAGTACATTGGTATTAAAAACGGCTTTTGAAAACTGTCCATGATTCAGTTTTGTGGACTGTGACAGAAATTTGATGCTGTTGTGGAACAAGCCACAGCTTGACCGAGTGCCTCATCTTCTTCATCTCCTCACGTAATGATTACATTTCAATGACTTTCTTCCCCATCAGAGAAACCGCCACAGGTCATCAAGTGTCATCAAAAGTATTCATTTTTCTGTTTTTGTTGATCACAAAGTACAAAGCAGATAAGGAAAACTAGGATGCCGGGTGTATTCAGAGCGCCGCCGTATTGCGTGGAATAGTGCGCTGTGATTGGTTGAGCGGATATATCGCGTTCTGCAGAGAAGACTGGCGTTTGTCACGTTTTGGAAAGAAAGGGAGGAAACATGACAGAATAACACGACAGATATCACATTTTGTGCAAAATTAATAAATGACTTTTCAATACCGACCAGATACAATACTGATTTTGGCAGAAACTCATTTTTTTTTTGAAAACGGCATTTATCGTGTTTTGGAACCAAACTCTTCAAATATTAAAAAAATATATACTAATATAATAGAGTGTGTGGAAATGGCTAATAAGCCAATAAGTGCAGTGAATTCAAGCACTTTCTTCCCAGCGCTGTGTAATAATGGTGTCGTGTGATCGAGATTGTCCCGCTGCTCTGAGCTCCCGTCGCGCTCTCTTTTATTGATCCGAGCAGATAAACGCTCCGAGTATAGGCGCCGATTTACAGTATGTTTCTGCCGGTGGGTGCCCAGTGCCCCACATCAACCCCCATATATTATATTACAGATAAATCCGCGTTCAGTTTTCGCGTTTTCTAATGGTGTAGTGGTAGGATTTTTCGTTAATACAGTCCAGGTCCAGCTGTGCTCTAATTATCAGTGGTTCAAATCTGCCCTCGTATCCTTTTGTTTCCTCATAAAGTTCAAAGAAGTTGAATTAATGTTTGTATATCAAGAGCAGGAAAATGTATGTGTGCATTTTGTTAGTGATTTCCCTGGAAAGAAGAGTCAAGCAATAGATTGACGCGTATGTCAGAAGACTAAGTTGCACGAGCCACAATGCATGATTTCAATAACAACACGTCTCAGCTCTAGTTTGCTTCTTATTTAACTCAAATCAACGTCAACTTGATGTTTTATTTGCATTATATCCGTGCAGCAATATGACAATTTCGACCCAAAAAGCACATTCTTTTCACGAGTGTCGCGAGTCATGCTCTCGCTGATATCTCATGCAAGGAGAGTTTGAGCGCGCTGATGTATCTGATCGAGAGCAGAGCCATTTGTGCTCGCGCATCACTTGGATGCGCTCTCGACGTTTGCCATTAAAATATTGCCATATAAACGGCCTTAAATAAACTATAAAAAAGGGTGAAGATAGTGTCTGAAAGCTCCAATTGGTTTTCTATTGGTTAAAATCAATGGAGAATATCTCGTATTTTTCCGTGGGTGCTCGACCATTTCCGTGGGTGCTCCAGCCCCCGAGCACCCATGGGATCGGCGCCTATGGCTCCGAGCTAATTAGCAGCTCAAACGAGAAGCGCGGATTCACTCCGCCTTTGTTTGGTTTGTCCGATGAAGCTCTTCTAGATCGGTCATCACATGCATGCAAGGCTATTCTTTCTGTTTTTGGTATTGAGAAACAGCCTTTCTTTGAGTAAATGCATGTTACGATTACGTCACGTGACGTGTCTGAGCCCAAAATCTGTGGAAAACTTGCAGCAATTAAGAAAAAAGGCAAGCTCCCCCGAATATCGCATAGTTTGCTTGATTTTGTAACAAATTCAGCGATTGCAGAATTGTGAAATCCTGGAGGGACTGTTTAATGCGGATACGTCCACAGTGATATGCTTACAGATCGAGATCTCGACTCAAACACCCACGTGTCTCATTTCTAACATGACATGGATTTTTCTGTGTCTGAGCCAGAGAAAGCAGTATTGTTGTTTCTGTGTTACAAATATCCAAATTATCAGGGAAGTACTGAGATAAAATGTTATAGTTGGGATATAAACACGGAAGTCTATGTTAGCGATCAAAACAGAGCAAATCACATTTTAAAACTAACTTTGTGCTTCAAATAACAGTTGTATTGATTACATTGTTAAGGCACTATAGAATCAAGTGACTTTTAAAATGTATTTGACATTGAATGATTCATTCAAAAGTTTTGTTCAAAAACATTGATTCATCCAGAAATGAAGTAGTTATGAGTGAGTCATTGAATCACTCATTCAAAACCATTTTTTTTAAATATTTCAATTCAATATTTTTTTGTTTTAAATAGACTGCAGCAATTAATATTTTGTTCTCTAGTAAATAATTTTATTATTTTGGTTTTTTTATTAAGTTATTTTGTTTAGTTGTCTGTTCAGAATCGTGGGAGAATCATGATCTCAATTTGAAAAGAAAAATGTGATTCTCATTTTATCCAGGATCGTGCGGCTCTAACACAAATTAAAATAACGTGTTTTGCATTTAGCCCTATGTGATGTCTGTTTTTATATTGTTTGTCAACATATAAATATAAATATTTTATAATATTAAATTTATTTATATAAATGGCTTATCAACAATTTCAAACTAAACATTAATCAATCAGTACTTTTTACTTAAGTACATTAAAAATCAAGTACTTTTGTATTTTCACTAACTGAAAAGGAGTACTAAGTACTTTCACTTGAGAAATATTTTATTATACGTATCTGTACTTTACTCAAGTACTTGATTTACTGACCTAGATATCTCTGTTTATTTGTTAGCAAAAGTCTGCTGGATGAACATGTTAGTCGATCATCATAGATGTGAACTATTGTTATTTCTCTGTCTTCAGTCTGAGTGAATGCAGTGTTACAGAGGAACAGTGTGTCATCCTGACTTCAGCTCTGAAATCAAACCCGTCACACCTGAGAGAGCTGAACCTGAGCGGGAATAAACTAGGAGACTCTGGAGTGAAAAACCTCAGTGATCTACTGATGAACCCACAATTCAAGCTGGAGAAACTACAGTTAGTATAATTATACTGTATTTAGTGTTTACTTTATTTTAAGACAACAGGGCACAAGTCACATCATTTGTAGCGCTGCTTCTCCATCTGAAGAAAGATTCAGAAATGGTTTTAGTTAACAGGTTTGTATCAGTAAAATGAACATTAAACCTTGAAGCATTTTAAACTTTGTGGTTGTAAAATAGTTTCATATGCTGGAATCTGACAAATCTTTGCTGTGAAACAAGACAGAAGTGAGAACAGACTAAAAACAGTGTATCAAATTGTCATGAATGGCTGGTTGAAGCTCACGACGATGGAGAATACAATAACACTGTCTTTAATCACAAATCTAACATGTAGGAGAGATAAAACACAACCACTTCAACATAAACGACAGAACAATGAACAGACAGAACTAAGAGTTTAAATACACAGACAGAGTAATCAAGGTAAAACTGAACAGCTGCAGGAACTAATTAACAACAAGAACACTAACTAGGGAACACACACAGACAGCAACACCATGATAATAAAACACAACAAAACTGTTACACTAATAGATTATTCTGAAATGTCACATTTATACTGGACTAATGCTACTTTTCACTAAATCAGCTTTTATTGAGAAAAATGTGTATTTAGAGATTGTAAATTACACTCTAAAATGACATAATCAATAGAAATAAGATATACTTGCATTAAATGTGAAAATAGTCCATGTAAATGTTGATTTTTCTATTGTTTCTATATTGATCCTATATTAATCTAGAGTGATAAATTCACTTATTTTTGGGAGTGAGAACGGATCCAGACTTGGATTGTAACTAGTATCCTCAAATGCTCCTGTCTTGGTTTGTTCGTTTCTATCATTAAGTTTCTATGTTTTTGCTGGTTTATTAGTGACTGTATGACATTTATTCATGATTCATTTAACTCACACATGAACTGAACATGGATTTGAGTCATTTTCTCTTTCTGTCTTCAGTCTGAGTGGATGCAGTATTACAGAGAAACAGTGTGTCATCCTGACTTCAGCTCTGAAAGCAAACCCGTCACACCTGAGAGAGCTGAACCTGAGCGGGAATGAACTAGGAAACACAGGAGTGAAGCACTTAAGTGATGTACTGAAGGATTCACACTGTAAACTGGAGAGATTGAGGTCAGTAACATTCTTCACATACAAGAATCAAAATGATTAAAATCACTTAGACAGTTTAAACTAAAACACTTTATACTCAATATCTCACAGTGAGTCTGAGTTCACATTATATTTGTGTAAAATTCTTCACACTAATGATTTGTTTGTAAGATAATCTCTCTTCCTCTGTTTGTGTCTTTCTAGTCCCAGTTTCACAGACAAGGTTTAAGCTAGTCACAGACTAAAATGCATGTTTGAGATGTTTTATCTGAAAGTAACTTGCACTGACGTATCTTAAAATATCTCAGTGTCATTGTTTTGTCTCAAGATTCACACTAGTAATGCTATTTTTTTTCTAGTGAACATTTATAAAAGCTACTTAAAGGGTTATTTCACCCAAAAATGAAAATAATGTCATTTATTACTCACCCTCATGTCGTTCCACACCTGTAAGACCTCCGTTCATCTTCAGAACACAAATTAAGATATTTTTGATGAAATCCGATGTCTCCGTGAGGCCTGCATAGTCAGCAATGAAATTTCCTCACTCAAGATCCATTAATGAACTAAAAACATATTTAAATCAGTTCATGTGAGTACAGTGGTTCAATATTAATATTATAAAGCAATCAGAATATTTTCGGTGCGCCAAAAAAACAAAATAACAACTTTTTTATTGATGGCTGATTTCAAAACAGTGCTTCAGGAAGCTTCAGTGCGTTATGAATCTTTTGTGTCGAATCAGCGGTTCAAGTCACGTGATTTCAGTAGTTTGGCGGTTTGACACCCGATCCGAATCATGATTCAACACAAAAGATTCATAACGCTCTGAAGCTTCATTAAGCAGTGTTTCGAAAAATCACTAAATAAGTCGTTATTTTGGGGCACCAAAAATATTCTCATCACTTTATAATATTAATATTGAACCACTGTACTCACGTGAACTGATTTAAATATGTTTTTACTACATTAATGGATCTTGAGAGAGGAAATGTCATTGCTTCCTATGAAGGCCTTACAGAGCCATCAGATTTCTTCAAAAATATCTTAATTTGTGTTCTGAAGATTAACAAAGGTCTTACGGGTGTGGAACGGCATGAGGGTGAGTAATAAATGACATTATTTTCATTTTTGGGTGAACTAACCCTTTAAATATCCCATTTGAACTAAGACCTAACCCTGGCTTAATCTAAGCCCTGTCTGTGAAACCGGATCTTTATACTCAATATCTCACAATGAGTCTGAGTTCACGTTATATTTGTACAAACATTTTCAATTCTGTTTGTCTGTTTTATGTGCTTATGAAGATGACGTGACTTTAGTGATTAAAGAGTTTTCTTCTCTTATTTTCTACTCTCTCTGCTAATGTAGGTTAATCTCCTGTAATCTGACAGATGAAGGTTGTTCTGCTCTGACTTCAGCTCTGAAATCAAACCCGTCACACCTGAGAGAGCTGGACCTGAGCTGGAATAAACTAGGAGACTGTGGAGTGAAAAACCTCAGTGATCTACTGATGAACCCACAATTCAAACTGGAGAAACTAGAGTTAGTATCATTATACTGTACAGCAGTTACAGTGAGATTGTTTATTGGGCTTATGTTTCTTTCTTTATAGCAGTGCACTTTATGGACTTTTTTGGTCCATGTAACGCTTTATTTTTCAAACCATACAATGCAAATGCAAAAATGAAAAATTGAAACCAGGCGTTCATTTTTCTTGTTTTTCAGTGACATCATTAATGGATATTTGCCATTTTCTCCCATTTTTTCAAATTTTCTTTTGCTAAATTATGACTTTAGAAACAATCATTTGGATAAATGAAATATATATTTCTATTTTTCCATTTTTTTGTCTTATAATTTGCACCGTCGGCTGTACGATTACCACTATCATTTCATTGATGTAACTGTTATATTTACACGCTATGAACGTTGAGGAGTAGTTTAAAAGACTGAACACAGTGAATGACCTTTTTCACCAAAAGTGGCATCATTTTTATTATTAATAAAGCCTAATAACTGTGCTGAATATAAGGCAGTCCCGGACTGGTCACGTTAATAGCCGGGAAAAGTGGAATCCCTGTGGCCTGGCTGATTTGGCACATTGCCCAGCTTGTTTGTATTTACCTACTTATTCGTTATTACTTTATTTTATTAATATACCTTATAGCCTTGATCAGGGGGATGCATTTTACATGGTACAGAACAACCACGAGATCCCAGTTCATTTTCAGTGGGATAGACAGCAGACGGAGGACAGATCGCTTCACGTCAATCTAGCATGAAAGATAAAGACTACCAAACGAAAATATACAAAACATTAAGCATCATTAAAAAAAGGTTTTTAGCTCTGGTTTGTAGTAACCTACAATATTTCATATAGCTATAGTGCTGCAAGTCAAGAGCACTATACGATTTATGTCAGTTCATTAACGAACAATGCCTGCTAGAGAAAACATCTGCATCTTTACTGTATAAAAAGGTTATTAGAGACAAGAACTAAAAACCTAACAAAATTAAAAAACAATTATGGTTGATTATTTTGTAAATTTTTGCTTGGTAGTCTTTTTGATTAATTGATTGATTGATTGATTGATTTACCTTATTGATCCCAAAAGGGGAAATTCAACTCAATTTTTCTCTTTCATGTTAGATTCACGTGAAGGATCTTGGCAAGCGCTGCTGCTCTCAAACTTTTTTTTTTAATTACACTACTCCTCAACATTGATGCAGTGTAAATATAACAGTTACATCAATGAAATGACAGTAGTGTAGTGCTCGTGCTAATGGTACAGCCCACGGGGGAAATTACAAGACAAAGAATGGAAAAATAGGTTATATTTCATTTATTCAAATGATTGTTTCTAAAGTCATAATTTAGCAAAAGTATCTGTTGATTTTTTTTTTTTTTTTTTTTTAAATGAACATCTGGTTTCAATTTTTGCATTTGCATTGTATGATCTGAAAACTGAATTGTGAAGCATCACATTTTTAAGATTTTTTTTTGTTTGTTTGTTTTAATTCTAGTTAGTTATTGTTGAATTTCCAGTATTCAGTATGATATACTGATTGTGTACATGCAGAAATCTGCCTTTTCAACAGAGAATAAAGAATAGAGAGATCAAATAAATAGTTGAAATGAAAGAGAAGAAACAGTATCTTCAGCACACAGAACTAGTGTAACTGGGTTTCAAAACAGACGATTGGAAACTAAATGCTGCTGAAGCTCTTCAATAAGATGATCATCATAGATGTGAACTATTGTTATTTCTCTGTCTTCAGTCTAAAGAGATGCAGTATTACAGAGAAACAGTGTGTCATCCTGACTTCAGCTCTGAAATCAAACCCGTCACACCTGAGAGAGCTGAACCTGAGCGGGAATGAACTAGAAAACACAGGAGTGAAGCACTTATGTGACGTACTGAAGGATTCACACTGTAAACTGGAGAGATTGAGGTCAGTAACATTCTTCACATACAAGAATAAAAATGATTAAAATCACTTTAACAGTTTAAACTAAAACACTTTATACTCAATATCTCACAATGAGTCTGAGTTCACCTTAGTATTTTGTGATCTGGTGAAATTATTTTGTATTGCCTATTCAGACAGGATTAGTTATACATGTAGAGGTGGGGTAAAGTAATTATTACCAGAGCTTCTCAGTGATTTTAGTCCTGACCGAATGTGCTGTCTCAAATGAACTTCCTTTTACAAAACCTGTTTGATTTTCTTCTCAAGGAAATACTTTTATTCCTTACTCACCTCCATGTCATCCAAGATGTTCAAGCTGCACTGAAACTGTAATTTTGACCTTCAACCATCTGGAGGCCATTGAAGTCCACTATAAGGAGAATAATCCTGGAATGTTTTCATCAAAAACCTTCATTTCTTTTCGACTGAAGAAAGAAGGACATGAACATCTTGGATGACATGGGGCTGAGTAAATTATCAGGAAATTTTTATTTGAAAGCGAAATAATCTTTCGATGTTTATACAATTATTCACTGTATTAGTAAATGTTGAAACTTACATTAAGGTTATTAAATGCTGTACTAGTATTCATCATTGGTTCATGTTAACTAATGTAGTTAATGTTAACAAATGAAAGCTTATTGTAAAGTGTTAGTGAGTCGACAATGTGTCTGAAAACAAGCGACAGAAACACATTTAGTAAATTATACCATTATCATCTCTGTGTAAACGTCAAAAACGCGGATCTGTGAAAATGACGACAGCATGCATTATTTTCTACTTTTTTTCTCTCTCTCTGCTAATGTAGGTTAAGCTCCTGTAATCTGACAGATGAAGGACGTTCTGCTCTGACTTCAGCTCTGAAATCAAACCCGTCACACCTGAGAGAGCTGAACCTGAGCAGGAATAAACTAGGAGACTCTGGAGTGAAAAACCTCAGTGATCTACTGATGAACCCACAATTCAAACTGGATAAACTACAGTTAGTATCATTATACTGTATTTAGTGTTTAGTTTATTTTAAGACAACAGGGCACAAGTCACATCATTTGTAGCGCTGCATCTCCATCTGAAGAAAGATTCAGAAATGGTTTTAGTTAACAGGTTTGTATCAGTGAAAAGAGCATTAAACTTTAAAGCATTTTAAACTCTGTGGCTGTAAAATAGTTTCATATGCTGGAATCTGACAAATCTTTGCTGTGAAACAAGACAGAAGTGAGAACAGACCATAAAACAGTGTAACGAATTGTCATGAATGGCTGGTTGAAGCTCACGACGATGGAGAATACAATAACACTGTCTTTAATCACAAATCTAACATGTAGGAGAGATAAAACACAACCACTTCAACATAAACGACAGAACAATGAACAGACAGAAATAAGAGTTTAAATACACAGACAGAGTAATCAAGGTAAAACAGAACAGCTGCAGGAACTAATTAACAACCAAGAACACTAACTAGGGAACACACACAGACAGCAACACCATGATAATAAAACACAACAAAACTGTTACACTAATAGATTATTCTGAAATGTTACATTTATACTGGACTAATGATACTTTTCACTAAATCAGCTTTTACTGAGAAAAATGTGTATTTAGAGAGGTGAAAGTAAATGTGGCGAAAGAGAAGATTATAGTTGTTAAATTGTACTATCTAGACCAGAGCAGGTGAAAGACAGTAAATTACTCTAAAATGACTTAAGCAATTCATGTATCAGATTTTCTCACATTTATAATGAAAATAGCCCATTTAAATATAAATTTTTCTATTGTTTCTATATTGATCCTATATATTAATCTAGAGTGATAAATTCACTTATTTTTGGGAGTGAGAACGGATCCAGACTTGGATTGTAACTAATATCCTCAAATGCTCCTGTCTTGGTTTGTTCGTTTATATCATTAAGTTTCCATGTTTTTGCTGGTTTATTAGTGACTGTATGACATTTATTCATGATTCATTTAACTCACACATGAACTGAACATGGATTTGAGTAATTTTCTCTTTCTGTCTTCAGTCTGTATAGATGCAGTATTACAGAGAAACAGTGTGTCATCCTGACTTCAGCTCTGAAATCAAACCCGTCACACCTGAGAGAGCTGAACCTGAGCAGGAATAAACTAGGAGACTCTGGAGTGAAAAACCTCAGTGATCTACTGATGAACCCACAATTCAAGCTGGAGAAACTACAGTTAGTATCATTATACTGTACAGCAGTTACAGTGTGATTGAAGTTTATTTATTTTAAGACAGCAGGGCTAATGTTTCATTATTTACAGCAGTGCACTTTCTGGGGTTTCCTACTGGTCACTTTATTTATTTATTTATTTATTTATTTATTTATTAATTAATTAATCTTTTTATTAATTGTTTAATTTCCAGCATTCGATATGATGCACTGATTGTGTACATGAAATCTGCCTTTTCAACAGAGAATAAAGAATAGAGACATTAAATAAATAGTTAAAATGAAAGAGATGAAACAGTATCTTCAGCACACAGAACTAGTGTAACTGGGTTTCAAAACAGACTATTGGAAACTAAATGCTGCTGAAGCTCTTCAATAAGATGATCATCATAGATGAGAACTATTATTATTTCTCTGTCTTCAGTCTGTATGAATGCAGTATTACAGAGGAACAGTGTGTCATCCTGACTTCAGCTCTGAAATCAAACCCGTCACACCTGAGAGAGCTGAACCTGAGCGGGAATGAAATAGGAAACACAGGATTGAAGCACTTATGTGACGTACTGAAGGATTCACACTGTAAACTGGAGAGATTGAGGTCAGTACCATTCTTCACATACAAGAATCAAAATGATTAAAATCACTTTAACAGTTTAAACTAAAACACTTTATACTCAATATCTCACAGTGAGTCTAAGATCACATTATATTTGTGCAACATTTTCACCTTAATGATTTGTTTGTAAGATAATCTCTCTTCCTCTGTTTGTGTCTATCTAGTCTACGTCACTGTGGCATTACAGATGTTTCTTTTTTAACTCAGTCTTTGACTAACTCAAAAGCACTGCAGTTTTTAAAAGATCTTGATCTGAGATTCAATAAGATAGGAGACTCAAAGCAGCGGCTCAGTGACGTGTTACGAGACTCAAACTGTGACCTGAGGTGAGGAAACATCACTGTGATATTAAAGAGATCTTCATTTACTCTGATATGTGAACAAACCTTTCAGATTTTTTGAAAGGAAATTATCATTAATCTTTATTGCAACAAAGGGTTTGTGTGAGAACAAAAAACAGTGAATAATTTGCACTTTGTTTCACTGAACACTGATTGTTTTCTCTTCTGTTTCACCTTACAGAGTAGAATATCAATCACCAAACGTCTCTGGTGGATTGTTTACATCATGGTTTAAATCTGTGAAATCATCATGAGAGGAGCAGAAATCATCAGGTGATCCACAGAAGAGTCTCACTACTGTGTCTGTGATGAGAAATAAATGTGTGATTAATGTGTAAATGTATGAGGGGCCGTACAAGCCATAATTCATTCTGGCACTCTCACACACATACATTCTCCGTTCACATACATACATTCTCCTTTCACACACATACATTTCTACTCTCTCACATACATATATTCTCCTTTCACATACATACATTTCTACTCTCTCACATACATATATTCTCCTTTCACACACATACATTTCTACTCTCTCACATACATATATTCTCCTCTCACACACATACATTTCTACTCTCTCACATACATATATTCTCCTTTCACATACATACATTTCTACTCTCTCACATATATATATATATATATATATATATATATATATTCTCCTTTCACATACATACATTTCTACTCTCTCACATACATATATTCTCCTTTCACACACATACATTTCTACTCTCTCACATACATATATTCTCCTTTCACACACATACATTTCTACTCTCTCACATACATATATTCTCCTTTCACATACATACATTTCTACTCTCTCACATACATATATTCTCCTTTCACACACATACATTTCTACTCTCTCACATATATATATTCTCCTTTCACACACATACATTTCTACTCTCTCACATACATATATTCTCCTTTCACATACATACATTTCTACTCTCTCACATATATATATTCTCCTTTCATACACATACATTTCTACTCTCTCACATACATATATTCTCCTTTCACATACATACATTTCTACTCTCTCACATATATATATTCTCCTTTCACACACATACATTTCTACTCTCTTACACACTTACATTCTTCTTTCACATTTTCATGTGTAAATTTTGGGTTGTTTTTTGCCCAAGGGCTGGGTAACATAGGACAGAACACAGGTTGGGCTAATTCTACCCAGCATAAAGGGTTGATTTTATTAATTTTTTTTTATGATATAGTTTATTTAGTACTTACAGATTAAATTATCTAAACCAGTGGTTCCCAACCTTTTTAGCCTCAAGTACCCCCACAACTCCATCAGGCTCAAGTACCCCTTTATCGACACTAAACAAAAATGCGGTGTTTATATTTTAATGCAGTTGTAACAATTACGTAATTTACCAATGAACCAGTTTTATTGATTACAATTCAGACTTGAAGATATTGGGAAATTTTAAATAAGAAACACAGTGTAATTGGACATTCCAGCACTTCAGATGTTATTTTGAATATGATGACAAAAAAAAATATATATTTATTCATCCTTCAGAGATTGTCCCCATTTGTAAAACTGAAAGTTTCAAGATGTAGGAAATCCAACTGTTAGAGCCATAACAACATTAATAATTTTGTAATATTTTTTCCTTATATTAAGAATGATTATGTTTTCGAAAAATGTGTATTTTGGATTATTTGTATTTGTATCACGTGACTGTGACTAGTTATATACGTATTACGTATGCGTAAAAAACTTTGAGGAAGAATACGGAAGGAAGGAAGGGTTGGAACTAGATAGTCTTTTGACCGTGAAAATTTCTTGTTTTGGAAACTGGAATAAGTGTAGACTTTCTTTTTGAATTTATTTTGTAATGTAATAAGACAAAGAAAAAGTAAACATTTACAAGAAAAGTATTTGATTCACGCGTCAAATCCTTTGTGCCACACCCTAATGGAAATGGTGAAGAACAAGGCTTGGATCGCCATTACACTATAGTCAAAAGACTTCTTCACATTGGAATTGCGTGAAGTGGAAATTGATTTGCCTGGATTGACGCTATGGTTACCGAAGAGGATTTCAAGGATCATGAACATTACTTGATGTATAAGCGGAGAAAACCGCGAGTTTGGGATTATTGCGACGCACGGATGAAAATGAAAGTAAACTAGTCGAATCGAGTGCGACGATTGCTCGGGACTATTTGGATAGAGACATTCAAAATTGTTTCTTAAGTTGGAATTGGACTTTTCTACAGCTCTAAAGGTAGCTTTACTGTTGCTTTTTCAATTAATTGATATTGACTCGCTGTTGAATTATGGATGACGCAGAAGAAATTGCGGACTCTGATAAAGTTGGCCACAAGAGGGCGGTCAAGTACACGCATAAAGCGCAAGAGGAGCGTTTGAACAGACTCGTCAATTTGAGAAAGTCAAAAATGGCTCAGATTACCATTCAAATGAAAGAAATTGACAAGCTAAAAGAAAATGATGAGAATGTGGAAAAGATAGAACAAGAAGTTCTAACAATGCTCACTAAATTGTACCAAGAGTTCATTGAGTTAAATGAAAACACTCAAGAGCTTTTGCTGGATGATGAAAAAGAGGATGATCAGCGTATCTGGTTTGAACCCAAATCATCAAAAATCAGGGATTTTATTCTTACTACTGAACAGTGGATTGAACATGTAAAGGATGCAAGTGCTGCAAAAAATGAGGAAATTGAACCAGGTGACAGTGTCTCTGAAGTTGCTTCGGCAACAAGAAAGAAGAGTAGAGCAGGTTCGTCAGCTGGACATAGTTCTGTCGCATTATCAGCCAGTAGTTCAAGTTCAAGGTTACGAATGAAAGAAGAGGCTGAGAAAGCTGCTCTGTTGGCCAAAGCTGCTTCTTTAAAAAATAAACAAGCCTTGCAGTTAGAAGAGATAAACCTGAAAGCCAAATTGGAGCAATTAGAATTGCAAACGGCAATTGCAGTTTCTAATGCAAAACTGAAAGTGTATGATGAACATGAAAGTTCTGGTGAATCAATGCATGGATATGTTCAACCAAAGCATGCAGTAAATGAAAGAAGGTCGGGACTTAGGAAAGATACTGACGATGGAAGTTCTGATGCTCAAGCTGCAACCAGAAGAAAACAAAAGCCTGTTACTGACCAAACTCGACTACATAATGCCAGTCAAAATTTTCCAAAATCTGAAAATTCAGAGGACAATTTATTTCAAATAATGAAAAGACAAAATGAGATCACACAAATGCTAGTAAGGCAGCAAAACTTGTCCCAACTACCACAAAGAGATGTCCCAATCTTTCTTGGTGATCCTCTTAACTTCAGAGCGTTTATGCGAGCCTTTGACAATAGCATAGACAGTAAAACTGAGAACGCTAAGGACAAACTGTTCTATTTGGAGCAATATACCAGTGGTGAACCCCAAGACCTAGTAAGGAGTTGTGGACATATGAAGTGCAGAAAATGGATACAAAGAAGCAAGAAGGCTATTGCAACATCATTACGGTGACGAACTCAAAATTGCATCAGCGTACATTGAGAAGGCACTAAAATGGCCTCAGATCAAATCGGAAGACGGGAAGTTGCTAAGTGCATATGCTCTTTTCTTGATTGGATGCCACAACACTATGCAGGATGTAGATTACATGGCTGAAATGGACAACCCTACTAACATGAGGGTTGTCATCTCCAAACTTCCCTACAAAATGAGAGAGAACTGGAGAAATGTGGCATATGATATTCATGAACGGACAGGCAGAAGAGCTAGGTTTTCAGACTTAGTGGAATATATCGACGTCAAGCCAAAGTAAAGAATGATCCCTTGTTTGGAGACATTCAGGAGCAAACAAGTGCTGATGTTGGGAAGAAAAGCAAAGCTTCTGATTTTAAACAGAAAAAGGTTACTTCCAAGGGTAGTAGTTTCGTTACAAGTGTCTCTACTGAACAGAAAAAAGAAAGTGAAACAAGCAAGAAAGGAACAAAAGCTCAACTTGACAAAACAGTTTGTGCCAGGTGCTTGTTCTGTCAAAAGAACCATGCCTTGAATTCCTGTTTCAAGTTTAAGGAGCAGGCACACTTAGATAAAATTGAGTTTTTGAAAACAAAAGGACTGTGCTTTGGGTGTCTCACGCAAGGACACTTGAGCAAAGACTGCAAGAGAAGACTTACTTGTCAAGAATGTTCCAAGATGCACCCAAGCATTCTGCACATTGCGAAGGAGAACAGTCTCACATCCAGCAGTTGTGATGAGAACAAACCTGGCAGGAGAACAGCTTCCATAGACCATGAAACTTGTGGATACACTGGGGCCGGAAACAGTGAATGCATTCTTGCCATAGTTCCAGTGAAGATTAAGTCAAAGAAAAGCAACAAAATAGTAAAGACATTTGCCTTCATTGATCAAGGAAGTTCGGCAACGTTTTGCACCGAGTCTTTAATGAGAGATTTGAACTTGAGAGGCAGAAAAACGGAGATTCTTCTTCGTACTATGGGACAAGAAAAACCTGTACATAGTCATATTCTGTCAGACCTGGAAATAAGTGGTTTGGAAAGCGAAGACTACATAGAACTTCCTAAGGTTTTCACTCAGAAAGAGATTCCTGTAAAACAGGAAATATCCCTCATCAACAGGACCTAGAAAAATGGCCATACTTGAGACAAGTTAACCTTCCTCATCTCAATGCAGAGGTAGGCTTGCTGATCGGCGCCAATGCGCACAAGGCCATAGAACCATGGCAAATAATAAACAGTGAAGGAAATGGACCGTATGCTATCAGGACAGCACTTGGATGGATTGTTAACGGACCTTTGCGAACAGATGTGAGCGATGAATCAGACCAGGTCAGAATTCCAAGTTTCACTGTGAACAGGATTGCAGTGTCAGACATTGAAACACTGTTGGTAGAGCAATTCAATGCAGACTTTCCTGAACGCAAGTACAGTGACAAAAATGAAATGTCACAAGAAGATCTGAAATTCATGCAGTCCGTTGAACAATCAGTACAGTATAAAGATGGACATTACTGTATTGGATTGCCCTTTAAGAAAGATCCTGTCAAGATGCCAAACAACAGATGCATAGCAGAACAGAGAGCCATCAGTCTTAAAAGAAAGCTCAGCAAGAACCAAGAGTTTCACAAAGACTACAAAGCTTTTATGGCAGACATAATTGATAAAGGCTATGCTAAAAAAGTCCCTTCAGAACAACTGGAACGCACAGACAGGAGTGTGGTATATTCCACATCACGGGATATATCACCCAAAAAAGAACAAAATTAGAGTTGTTTTTGACTGCACTGCAACCTACCAGAACTTCTCACTGAATAATCAATTGTTGCAGGGACCTGACCTAACCAACACTCTCATAGGTGTACTGAAACCCGTTTCAGACAAGAACCAATTGCTATCATGGCGGACATCGAAGCAATGTTCTACCAAGTGAAAGTCCCAGACCATGACTCAGATCTTTTGCGATTTTTGTGGTGGCCTGAAGGAGATCTAAGTAAGCCTACAGAGGAATACAGGATGATGGTGCATCTGTTCGGGGCAACTTCTTCTCCCAGTTGCGCATGCTTCGCTTTGCGAAAGGCTGCAATGGATGGAAAAACAGAGGAAACAGCTGAAGCTGCCAATACTATTCTCCAAAATTTTTACATGGACGATTGCTTAAAATCTGTCGCCTCAGAGGATGCAGCAATCAAATTATCACAAAATCTGATATCCTATGTGCTCTAAAGGTGGATTCCACTTGACAAAGTGGGTAAGCAATAGCAGATCAGTCCTGTTATCCTTTCCAGAAACAGAAAGATCCAAAGAAGTCAGGAACTTAGATTTCAATAAAAGCAATCTGCCAGTTGAAAGAGCTCTTGGAGTACAGTGGTGCACAGAATCAGATTCATTCAGATTCTCCATAAACGTACAAGAGAGACCTGCTACGAGAAGAGGAATGCTTTCTGTAGTGAGCTCTATATACGATCCTCTTGGTCTTGTATCACCCTGTATCCTTCCAGCGAAACTTATTTTGAGACAACTGTGCAAAGATAAACTGGGCTGGGATCAAAATATGCCAGAAAAGCAAGCACAACAATGATTCCGATGGCAAAAAGACATACAACAACTGTCAGACTTCAGTGTAAGCAGATGCTTCAAGCCAAACAACTTTGGACCCACAGAGTCTGCCCAATTACATCATTTTGCAGACGCAAGTGAAAATGGATATGGAACGGTCTCCTATCTAGTACTCACAAATGAGCATGGAGAAAAACACTGTTCATTCGTAATGGGTAAAAGCAGAGTTGCGCCGCTGAAACAGGTAACAATCCCTAGAATGGAGTTGACTGCAGCAGTGGTGGCAGCGAAAATGGACAGGATGTTAAAACAAGAGCTTCAGTTACAACTTAAAGATTCTGTATTTTGGACTGATAGCCTCACAGTATTGCAATGCATTGAGAATGAAGCCTCACGGTTTAAAACATTTGTTGCCAATAGAGTTTCCTTCATCAGAGAAGCTTCTGAGCCTTCACAGTGGAGATATGTTGGCACATCACTAAACCCAGCAGATATGGCATCTAGAGGCATCAAAGTAGAAAACTTCATGAAAAAGCAAAATTGGATCAAAGGACCAGAATTCCTTTGCAAACACGAGAATGAATGGCCTTTGCGACCAGATCAGGCAAGTGCAATGGAGGTAGAATTGAAAAACTCAGCTGTAGTAAATTGTGTTAGTGCTACAGAAAAAAGGAAACCTATGGATAAACTGATTGAGTATTATTCAGAATGGTACAGGTTGAAGAGGGCTATCGCTTGGATGTTACGTCTGAAAGAAATATTACTGCACCTATCAAACAAGAGATGCGAAATTCAAGCTACCATAAGTCAGACAGAAAATAATCCAAACAAACAACAAGCTCATTTGCAAACTCAAATGTTCAAGCTGAAACAGACACTGACCAAAAAACCTCTTTCAGTAGAAGATGTAGAAGATGCAGAACTGAGTCTGATTCGTTACAGTCAAAGACAGACATTTCCGGACGAATTCAAGTCTTTGCAAAGCAGTAACCATGTCAAAAGAAGTAGCCCTCTGTCCAAACTGGATCCAGTAGTGCAAGACGGCATACTCAGAGTAGGTGGACGTTTAAATCAGTCTGCAATGCCAGAATCTGCCAAGCATCCAGCAATTCTTGACAAAAAGCAGCATATAACTTCTTTGATTCTGAAAGATATACATAAAAACACAGGTCATAGCGGCATAAATCAAATCCTTGCAAAACTACGAAACAAGTTTTGGGTTGGAGCTGCCAACACAGCCATTCGAAAGCTAATTTCTAAATGCACGGTGTGTAGAAGGTTAAATGCCAGAGTCAGTGAACAGAAAATGGCAGAACTACCGAGAGATCGTCTTATGCCAGATGAACCTCCCTTTACACATGTAGGTGTGGATTTTTTTGGTCCCTTCTTAATAAAGCGAGCACGCAGCATTGTCAAGAGGTATGGAGTGCTGTTTACGTGTCTGACTATAAGAGCAGTTCATATTAAGGTAGCCAACAGTCTTGATACCTCAT
This sequence comes from Megalobrama amblycephala, assembly GCF_018812025.1. Taxonomy (NCBI): domain Eukaryota; kingdom Metazoa; phylum Chordata; class Actinopteri; order Cypriniformes; family Xenocyprididae; genus Megalobrama; species Megalobrama amblycephala. The sequence goes on along the minus strand of NC_063060.1, from coordinate 42,920,145 downwards.
CATGCATAAATGCCATACGACGCTTCATCGGCAGGAGGGGGCAGGTGTCTACAATTCGATCGGACAATGGTACGAACTTCATTGGTGCTGAAAGAGAGCTTAAAGAAGCCATCCAAGAATTAGATCAGTCCAAAATAGCTGAAGTTCTTGTCCAAAAAGGAATCAAGTGGATCTTCAATACCCCTACAGCATCGCATCAAGGAGGAGTGTGGGAGAGACAAATCCGCACAGTTCGAAAGATTTTGAATTCTGTATTGAATCAACAGATATTAGACGATGAGGGGCTTCACACAGTTTTGTGTGAAGTTGAAGCCATTATAAATGACCGACCGATTACTAAAGCGTCAGATGACCCAAATGACTTGGAGCCTCTGACTCCAAATCAGCTCTTTCTGATGAAAAAACAACCAGTCATGCCACCTGGAGTTTTTGTGAAAGAGGACTGTTATTCTCGCCGAAGAGGGAGACAAATTCAGTATATGGCAGACCTTTTTTGGTCAAGATGGACTAAGGAATACCTGCCGCTATTGCAGGAGCGACAGAAGTGGCAGAAATTGAAAAGAAACTTGGTACCGGGAGACATTGTTCTCATTGTGGATAATTCTGCCCCAAGAAATTCTTGGATTATGGGAAGAATCCTCAAGACCACACCAGATGCTTCTGGTATTGTTCGATGTGCTTGTGTTCAGACAAAAACATGTCAGTTGGACAGACCAATATCAAAACTCTGCTTATTGCAAGAAGCTGAAGAAGAATAAGAGCTTTACATAAAGACTGTGAATTTAAATTTCATGGACATTGTGAGTTTTCTGATATAACTGATTAAAAGATCAGAAATTACTGTTATGTCTCTATTCAAGTATAGAAAAAGTTAATTGTTATGCTACCAGCATAGACAATTAGGGGCCGGAGTGTTAGAGCCATAACAACATTAATAATTTTGTAATATTTTTTCCTTATATTAAGAATGATTATGTTTTCGAAAAATGTGTATTTTGGATTATTTGTATTTGTATCACGTGACTGTGACTAGTTATATACGTATTACGTATGCGTAAAAAACTTTGAGGAAGAATACGGAAGGAAGGAAGGGTTGGAACTAGACAGTCTTTTGACCGTGAAAATTTCTTGTTTTGGAAACTGGAATAAGTGTAGACTTTCTTTTTGAATTTATTTTGTAATGTAATAAGACAAAGAAAAAGTAAACATTTACAAGAAAAGTATTTGATTCACGCGTCAAATCCTTTGTGCCACACCCTAATGGAAATGGTGAAGAACAAGGCTTGGATCACCATTACACCAACATTTGATTGAAAACAAACACTTTTATTTAAAAATAAAGACACGAAAAATAGGCTGCCACTATAACCAGTAGATGGTGGTAGATAAGCACTTATTGGCTTATAAAGTTAAGCACTTTATGCACTAAAGTAGGAAAAGTCAAAGTCTTTCAAATCTTTAAATTACAATGTGTCAACTACGCTTTTTATGAGAGGATTTGTGAGCTTAGGTCTTATTAAACTGGCACTAAAAAGAAACTTATTCAATGTTTTGAGGGATATTGAGCTGAGTTTAACAACAATTCTGACTGGCCATTATTTTCAACAGTAAAGCATGTGCTTGGCTACAGTACTCAATGCTGCAAAATCATGTTGTAAATATACACATTTGCAGCGATTAACGTGCCAGGTTGGGGTGAAGCTGGGGCGACTGACTGCACTCAGCAAGTATATTACACTTAAGCGACAGGGGACATTAAAACGCTCAATGTACTAAGTGATATTAACAGACCAAACTTAGTAGCTAAACATCATACTAATAAAGTCTACTACAGAAAAGCAGTTGAGCCCAGAATTTGAATTTTCCTCCCATAGAACATGGCTTATTGTACTAAGACAGTGATATTAAATGACCAAACCAAGTAAACATCATACTAATATACCATACATGTACAGCAAAGCAGATGAGCCCAGAATGTAATCGCAATTCGTTTAATTACACGTTTTCCTCCCATAGAAAACCATTATAAAGAAAAAGCTTAACGTCACTTAATGTAGCCTACTAAGTGATCAAAGATCAAATTCTGCACAAAACAATCATTCTATATAGTATTCTTTATTAGTATAGTGTTGACTAAGTTTGGTCTTTTAATGTCACTGTCTTACATTAATCCTCGTTTATGGGAGGAAAATGCTTAACGTAATTAAACGTGTTGCGTTCATATTCTAGACTCATGTGCTTTTCTGTACAAGTTATGTGTTTTGGAATGTCCCAGCGACAGGAATGAACAAACCAAACAAAATCTAAATCTTTTGCGTACCCCCGGTTGGGAATCACTGATCTAAACATGTGTAAAATACTCCACACAACAACTGGTTTATGACAGTTTTATTTTCGATACAGCTTATTTTATATAGTTTTTACCATGCCTAAAAATATATTTAACAAACATTAGAAGTAGCCTATTAGAAGTAAAAATGATACATTTAGGTCTAAAAGTTATTCATGTGTAATCAAAAGTCGCGTCCCGTTTCCACCGTAACGATGCTGCTTCTCCTGCCGGTTGATGGGCTCGCGTTCGGCGGTGGAACTCATTTCAGACCACCGCCCTCCGTCTCACTCGTAGCCGAAAGATGCTTTGGCTGCTTCCATAACCTGCCCATAAACAATCAGTGCACAGTTCTGAGAACATATTTCAATATCCAAAGTAATTATATTCAGTATCTTTGGGAATAAATTGGATAATTTTACGCAAGGCTTCAAGTGTTTCCTTCATCCGAAAGACGGATGCGACACTCGTTAACTGACATCGCATCCCTGTAGTTTGCTTTGCATTAAATAAAATGATTTACAGCACAGCAACGATTTTATAGAAGAAATAAAACATACACAAACCTGTATTTTATAGACAAAATGCATCAAGTCGGCGGGGCGGGGCAGCGCTGAGAAGCTGAACGTCATGTGATGATCGCGGCTGACCTGCCTTCCGTTTCCATCATACTCCTTCCGTTTCCATCATACTCTCTCTCACACACATACATTCTTCTCTCACACACACATATTTTCTTCAGACATGCATGAATATATATGTATGTAAAAGGAGAATGTATGTGTGTGAGATGTGTGTGAGAGGAGAATATATGTATGTATGTAAAAGGAGAATGTATGTGTGTGAGAGGAGAATATATGTGTGTGAGAGGAGAATATATATGTATGTAAAGAGGAGAATGTGTGTGAGAGGAGAATATATGTGTGTGAGAGGAGAATATATATGTATGTAAAAGGAGAATGTATGTGTGTGAGAGGAGAATATATGTGTGTGAGAGGAGAATATATATGTATGTAAAAGGAGAATGTATGTGTGTGAGAGGAGAATATATGTGTGTGAGAGGAGAATATATATGTATGTAAAAGGAGAATGTATGTGTGTGAGAGGAGAATATATGTGTGTGAGAGGAGAATATATATGTATGTAAAAGGAGAATGTATGTGTGTGAGAGGAGAATATATGTGTGTGAGAGGAGAATATATATGTATGTAAAAGGAGAATGTATGTGTGTGAGAGGAGAATATATGTGTGTGAGAGGAGAATATATATGTATGTAAAAGGAGAATGTATGTGTGTGAGAGGAGAATGTATGTGTGTGAGAGGAGAATATATATGTATGTGAGAGGAGAATGTATGTGTGTGAGAGGAGAATGTATGTGTGTGAGAGGAGAATATATGTGTGTGAGAGGAGAATGTATGTGTGTGAGAGGAGAATATATGTGTGTGAGAGGAGAATATATATGTATGTAAAAGGAGAATGTATGTGTGTGAGAGGAGAATATATGTGTGTGAGAGGAGAATATATATGTATGTAAAAGGAGAATGTATGTGTGTGAGAGGAGAATGTATGTGTGTGAGAGGAGAATATATATGTATGTAAAAGGAGAATGTATGTGTGTGAGAGGAGAATATATGTGTGTGAGAGGAGAATATATATGTATGTAAAAGGAGAATGTATGTGTGTGAGAGGAGAATGTATGTGTGTGAGAGGAGAATATATATGTATGTAAAAGGAGAATGTATGTGTGTGAGAGGAGAATATATGTGTGTGAGAGGAGAATATATATGTATGTAAAAGGAGAATGTATGTGTGTGAAGAGGAGAATGTATGTGTGTGAGAGGAGAATATATGTGTGTGAGAGGAGAATATATATGTATGTAAAAGGAGAATGTATGTGTGTGAGAGGAGAATGTATGTGTGTGAGAGGAGAATATATATGTAGTAAAAGGAGAATGTATGTGTGTGAGAGGAGAATATATGTGTGTGAGAGGAGAATATATATGTATGTAAAAGGAGAATTTATGTATGTGAGAGGAGAATATACAGCTATGGAAAAAATTAAGAGACCACTTAACATTGATTTCTGAACTTGGAGTGGTCTCTTAATTTTTTCCATAGCTGTATATGTATGTAAAAGGAGAATGTATGTGTGTGAGAGGAGAATGTATGTGTGTGAGAGGAGAATATATATGTATGTAAAAGGAGAATGTATGTGTGTGAGAGGAGAATATATATGTATGTAAAAGGAGAATGTATGTGTGTGAGAGTGCCAGAATGAATTTTGGCTTGATTGGCTCTTCATATAAATGTGTTTCATACAGATGAAAGAGACTCAGACTTTACAATGAAATAAAGCAGCATGTGTGTTAGAAACATGTGATATTGAATGATTAATGTTACTTTAGTATTCAGACAAATGAAGGTTTAGTTTTATTTAAAGGTGAACAGGAGGAAGAAGCTCAGATGAGTCTGTCAGCAGAAATCTTCAGGCTCTTCAGTATCAGACCTACAAATATAATAATGTTTGGATTGAACTCATCCATAATGATTAAAATGTTGTATTGCTGTATGAATATTATATTTAACATTTATAACTTGAGCAACAACCTGAGCCAATCAAATTTTAACTTTTGGCTTGTGACAAAGGAAGGCGATTGCTAAATTGTATATATGAACAGCAAATTATATTAGAGAAAAGTCCTGTACAAACTGTTGTCATCTTTTTGCCAGTGGGTTTTCTTAGATTTGTCTGAGATGCTCCTGGCCATGATTAAAGCAAGGCATTGTCTGGAGTCTTGTCTGTTATTGCAGTGCAGCAGGTTAGTAGAGATCCAGTTTATGAATGATAGTGTCCAGAGGGGCGAGACGCCGTCTGATGAAGCCAATCTTATGTTTCTGGGGGATGAACACTGTCAGAGAGGGAACCACCTGAGAATAATATTTGTGATTGGGGTCACGTGTGATCTGAAGTAGATAGACATGTCACGTAAATCATGTCAGGTTCCCTGGTTTGGGATCGGGTCAATCTCAGATGTCTGGGACACACAGAGGCACTGAGGTAACTTAAGTCAGGTGCAGAGAGGGAATTTCTACCACACAATTTTAATATATTCCATTAAGTTCAATCTACTTTTTAGCATGTCTTAACCACAAGAGCTAACCTTAAAAACATTCAGTGTTAGTCTTGATTCACTAAAATGACCAAAATAAATACTTTACAGAACTTTGACAATAATATCTCACTGCTCTTCTGTCATATCCTAAATGCTTATTAATTCATGATGCTTGTTTATTCATGATTGTGTAAATTGGTCTTTTTTAAATTTAGTTCTGCCCTTAAGAAGCTACATAAGATGCATCACATTTTACAGATCATCCTGTTCAAACTTTTACACCCCCTTAATGTAGTGTTGCTTTCATATGAACTTTTAATTTGTAATGTTTCATTCCCTGCATTAGCCAAAAAATAGGCATTACTGCAGGGTTATGTACATTTTGTGTTGAATTTCCAGCAAAATATAAATATAGGATGAACAGTATACTGTTTTAAAATGAAAAAGTGTTCACAGCTTTGTGTATTGAGTCTAAAGCTTATTTTTATTACAAATTAACTGTATATATACTTCAACTAAAAGCTTAAATTGGTTATTGTTAAACAACAATTACTCGGTGGATTAAGTGTATAATTATCAATCAATAAAATAAAATAATTATAATAATCAACTGTAAAAGCCAAGCAAATATGTTTTTAAAATTCCTTTACAGTGAAGTGACCTTTAATCTGGAGCAAACCTGGAGGATTGACTTTGTTGCATCAGAGATGTCTCTTTGCTCTCAGTTGATACACAATTTCCATTTGAGATCTCTTGCCCAGAATAAAACCTGCTATGCTGCTTTCATGGTACCTAAAAGCCCAAACTAATCTAACACTTATCTGGCTAGCCACACCAGCTTCATGGACCCCTGTTGTAGGAGTTTCTGCTTTAAGGGACCTCTATAGGGATTGAGGGATCAACACACCTCCAGTCTTTACTGATGGTCTTTAGTTACAAACAAAGTTAAATGCTGCCCTCTATCTGCTGAAGTTAGTCATTGTATGTGGTGTATCTAATCAGTCATGAGTTCGAGGATTTAGGAACATGAATGTTAGTATTTGCTCTGACTACCTCACAACAATTGCTGGCCTATATAACAAAAAATTACCATTTACCAAATTTACCCAAGGGTCAGACATGTTTTAGAACAGGAAAGTACTCTTAGCAGAGACTCTGGGGGAAACACACCCCTCAACAGAGAGAGTTTTGAATCTTTATTATAATATCCAAGTATTTCTGTTGTGAAGTTGAGATTTTACAAATCACACTGAAGACTTTTGAAATGATACCAAACATGAAAGGGAAAACACAATGAAATCACAAGAAACATATGTGATATAAGCATTTTAGTGAACTTTTGCCATTCCGAGTGGACTTTTGGTGCCCTGAGCCAGGTAGAGAAGGAAAGGGAGAGAGGAGAGGAGGGTTTAGGATGGGTGAGCAGAGAAGATTAGGTAAGATATATGTTTCCCTCTTTTCTCTCACCAGTATGTTTCGAGTTTCCAGTCTCTTTTGCCATTATTTTGTTAAAGGATTAGTCCACTTTCATATTAAATGTTTTTTGATAATTTACTTACTCCCATGTCATCCAAGATGTCAATGTCCTTCTTTCTTCAGTTAAAAAGAAATGAAGGTTTCTGTATTTCCTGAATCTTCCCTATTCAAATTACAGAATGAACTCTGTACCAGTTCCGTTTTTTCCGTAAGTTAAATAGGGAAGATGTTGGATATACAGCGTAAGATTGTTTAAAATGCAGAAGACGGTCTGGTGAAAGCACTTGCAAGGCGATCATTTGTGTTTATAAAGCATATACATTTTTATATTTTTTTGAAAATGATCGATTGTTTCTCTAAGATAAGACCTCTTATTCCTCGTCTGGTATCGTTTAAAGCTCTTTGAAGCTGCACTGAAACTGTAATTTGGACCTTCAACCATTTGGAGGCCATTGAAGTCCACTATAAGGAGAAAAATCCTGGAATGTTTTCATAAAAAAACTTAATTTCTTTTCAACTGAAGAAAAAAGGACATGGACATGACATGGGATGAGTAAATGATTAGGAAATTTTAATATGAAAGTGAACTAATCCTTTAAGTTTGGGATCCCTGTTTGTTTTATTTTTTTCTCTTCAGCCCAGTCATGTTGAGGTTGACTGTTTGCCCCCCAGAACTCACCTGTCTCGGCCATCTCACCTGGTTCTGGTTTTGGACTCTGGATTCTCTCTCACACTCTCTGGATTCTCTCTTGCTGTTCTATCAGCCTGATCTTTACCATGAAGTTTGATTTCTCTGATACTGTCTGCCCCTTGTTTGATCTCTCTGTTCATCTGACCTCGACTTCTCATCTCACAAATTGAATTTTATTTGCTGATGGACTAATCTGGATTTTGACCCAAGCCTGTTTGACTTTCCTCCCTGCCTATTGTCCAGAGTTGGTTCGAAACATAACATTTACTCCATCTGATTGTATTGTATTGTGCAAACTCATGAATTAAACATTAATCCATCTGTTATAAAGAATAAAGTCAGTATCAATTGGCTTCTTGTAACAGTTGCACTAAGTAGAGTGAATACAAGAAACATCGGACGCTGGACACTAAAATCGCACTAGTTTACAAAGACGTACCTGCAAAGAAAATCCAACCACTGGTATGTTCTCTGTTTTTATGACACTCTCAAAACATTTTGGATAAATGAACTGCAATTATCTGAGCATGTTAGCAAACGTGACAACGTTGCTTAAATGTTTGGAATAATTAAGTTTTAATTAATGTTTTTTGTAAGATGCTCACCAAGGCTGCCTTTTTTGGATTAAAAATAGTAACTAAAATATAATTAAAGTTTAAAATAACTGTTTTCTATTTTAAAATGTAATTTATTCCTTATGATGGCAAAGCTGAATTTTCAGCAGCCATTACTCCAGTCTTCAGTGTCACATCATTCAGGTACAGTAGGTTAATGCCTATGACAAACTGACAATTTCATAGTGCACAGTTGAGGAGAGTTTAATTTGCACACTCATTCAGTCCACATCTATTCAGGTTATGTGATTGTGATATGTAGGTAAAGATGTCCTGCACCATTCTGTATCTGCTGTGCTTCTCTTTTTTAGCTGTGCCAGAATGTCTGAGGTCCAGACAAATGTTCTCACAGGGATCCAGTCTAGCTGGCAAGCTGAAATCCACTGTGAGTTCCCTGAAGAACAGACTGCAGGCACGAGGAACACTACAACAGCTCAGAAAAAATGGTGACATATCTGCTGTTCTCATAATTTCTGTCAGCCTATACTTGTAAAACACTGAACAGTGTCTGCAGTACTTGTCCTAGCTGTCCTGCAGTAGAGATCAGTGAAACATTTATAGTCTGTTGACAAAAGTACAAGTGTATTCAGACACCAGCTTTAGTATAATATTAACCATCCAACAAAATGAATAATAAGCATTATTATCCTATATATTACTATACTATATGTGTGATTATTGTGTTTGATTATTTTTTGCAAAACATGATCTGATTCACACAGATTATAAAGTGGCATTTGGAGCCACACTTGGATCAAATGGTGACTTTGGACCCTTCAACACTCCAGTCACTCTGGTTTACAATAATGTCTATGTGAATGAAGGAGGAGCTTACAACCCATCCACTGGTGTGTGCTCTTATAATGAACCCGTATCAGTGTTTTATATCACAATGAAAACTACATTTTGTCAAAATGAACAGTGCAATTATTTAAAACACTGTTAATTGTACTGTTGCAGGGATCTTCACAGCACCTGTAAGAGGAGCCTATTTCTTCAGTTTCTCTGGACATAACCGCTCATCTAAAGTTCTGAATTTAGGACTCTTTAAAAATGAACAACAGATGGTAATTGCTTTCAATCATCCTTTTGGTGACCGCTATGAATCAACAGCTAATTCAATCTCTTTGACTCTAGAGAGAGGAGATCGTGTTTATGTGCGTCTCCGAGAGACTTCATGGGTCTTTGATAATTACAGTCACCACAATTCATTTGTTGGTCATTTACTTTTCCCTCTTTGACAATCTTACTAGATTCATGAAGCTCCAAATCACAAATAACATTTCTTTTTCTTCTTTTTCAAGACTAAAATGTTATTCTGGTGTGTTTTCATATGAATAAGAAGAGCTTTTAAGGACAAGATTTGGTGAAAGCTAGTGTGGTAAAACAGCTGATGTAGATGGAGGGAACAAGCACTAGACTGCTGTATGAATATTATATTTAACCCTTATAACTTCAAAGCTAATAAAATTTCAAAAGTTAACTTTTAGCTTGTGACAGAGTAGAGAGATTGCTAAATTGTATATATGAAGAGCCAATTATATTAGAGAAATCATCATGCTATCTTTGCTCATGTACCTGTTCTATACAAACTGTTGTCATCTTTTTGTCTCATCTCATCTTTGATTTGTCTGAGATACTCCCGGCCATGATTAAAGCATATCTAAGGCATTGTCTGGAGTCTTGTCTGGTTACTGCACAGCATGTTACAGTTCCCAATGATAGTGTCCAGAGGAGACTGGATGCCGTCTGAGGAGGCCAATATCAGGAACCACCTGAGAATAATATTTATGATTGGGTCACGTGTGGTCTGGACTAGATAGACATGCCATGTCAATCATGTCAGCCCCGTTAGAAATTTTACGTTCCCAGAACATTCTCATCCCCACTGGTGTTAAGGACGTTACCTAGTTACATTCACAGACGGTCATGATGTGGAATTTCTTTTAAGGTTCGGGGGACGTTATTTGGTGGACCTTCAGGAAACATTTCAGACATTCTCTGAACGTTTAGGGAACCATACTTTATTTGGAAATGTTCTCAGAACATCCTGCTGCCCTTGTCAATTTAATTGAATTGAAAATAGTGATGTTACGATCTGTGCCAACGCTTCAGAGCATGTGTCGAGAAAACCCAGAAGATTTAAGTGAAGCACACTAAACACTTCAAACCTCCTGTAAGATTGACTTACACACAGACATCAAGAATCAGTGTATGAATCTCAACAATGGTGACATGCTTCATGCCGCAATGCATTCTGGGAGCCATGGATGAGTTTTGTATGAGGCACCCAGAATGCATTCAATCTAGTATGTATGCTTAGCGAGCTTCTGTTGAGTAGAGTCTGACATGAGTTTGCATATTCATCTCATCTTGTGTTTTTATCATGCATCATATGGCAGACGTCACACTTGTTTATTCAGGTGTGTAGATTTATTGTTTTATTACATGGTTTACTGTTTCTGCGAAAGTTCACGAGTCCAGTTTTGTCAGGAAATCAGGCCAATCTTACATACTTGAACATCATAATATAGGCTTTTAAACCCTTTGATGGTGTTGTTTTGTTCATGTGTGGCACATTTTTCACGTGGTTTAACTGTCAGCCAAATTTAAAAAATAGATTTTCTTTCCTCATTATGAATTAAACATTAATCCACCTTGTATAAAGTACCAAATCAGTTTTCGCTGGCTTTCTATTTTTCTTGTAATAGTTGTACTACTCAGATATCTAATACACCAAGTGAATACAAGAAACATCTGATGCTTTAACACTGAAATTGCACCATTTACAAAGATGTACCCGCAAAGAAAATCCAACCACTGGTATGTGCTCTTCTGTGCTATTGCTTGTGTCAATTTTGGCTAAATGAACTGCAATTGTTTGAGCATGTTAACAAACATGAATGTTTGGAATAAATAAGTTTTTGTTTTGTGTTTTTTTTAAAGATGCTCATCAAGGCTGCATTGATTGGTTCATAAATACCGTAAAAAAATAGTAACTGAAATATTATTACAATTTAAAATAACTGTTCTCTATTTGAATATATTTTCAAATGTAATTTATTCCTGTGATGGTAAAGCTGAATTTTCAGCAGCCATTACTCCAGTCTTTAGTGTCACAGGTTAATACTTCTGACAAACTGACAAATGGATAGTGTACAGTCTCCTCTTCAGTTTGCACATTCATTCAGTCCACAGCTGTTCAGGTTACATGATTGTGACAGATAAAGATGTCCTGCACCATTCTGTATCCACTGCTGCTTCTCTTGTTCAGCTGTGCCTGTATGCCTGAGGTCCAGAAAGAAGAGAAGGAAGTACAGACTGATAGTACTGGCAATTTGAATGAAGAGGTAAGAGGTGCTGTTTGCACTTCTGGTGAGTTTCAGCAAATCTGCCTCACAAGTATCCACTCTGAGCTGGCAGAGCTGAAATCCACTGTGAGGACTCTGAAGAACAAACTGGAGTCAGCTGAACAGCTCAGGAGAAAAGGTAACCTGTCGGGTCTCACTTCAGTGATGTCCAATTTACAGATGAGAAATTAGTGAAAAAAATCCTATTGATGAAAAAAAAAGTTAGTTATATTGTACACTGGTTTGTGTGTGAATCTTTTGTGAATCTCTGCGCAGAAAACTATAAAGTGGCATTTTCTGCCTCACTTGGAGTCACAGGACACACCGGTCCATTCAACACTGAGGTCACACTGGTTTTCAAAAATGTGCTCGTGAATACTGATAATGTTTACAACCCAACCACTGGTATGTAGAATCTGTATTAATATTCATATATGACACTCTGAAAACTACATGCTGAGGATGTTGGACTTTACATGTTCATTATTATCTATGCTATTACAGGCATCTTCATAGCCCCTGTTAAAGGGAACTATTTCTTCAGTTTCAGTGGGATACATCACACATCCAAGCCTATGTGTCTGTATCTCTGTAAAAATGGAAAGAAGATGGTCAGTAAAATCAATTATCCTTTTCGTGAATGCTATGAAGCAGCATCTGATTCAGGCATTTTGACTCTAGAGGAGGGAGATCATGTCTATGTGCGTCTTGGGGAAAACTCATGGATCCATGATAATAATGCATATCACTACTCTACATTTGCTGGCCATTTACTTTTTCCTCTTTGATAGCTTTGGTGATACACTTCTAAATTACAAGAAACATTTAAGTTTTGCCATTTCTGATTGAAGTGGTGGTGAATACATGTAACATTGAATATTTTGTCCATTAAAAGATTTTAAGAACATTGTAATATTGGCTTTAAATATTCAAACTCCATGTCTGTATAGCACGGAGCCCCAAAGGGGACATGGTGGTGGAAAAAATTTAAGATGGGAGGAAAAATAATAAGTCAATACTTTTGCATTGTCTCGCAAATGTTTGCGTTCCCCCACGAAACCTTCAGGGGGAAACCGTCCTCCTGAAGGTTAACAGCCAGCTTAAAAGTTTTTGGTATGTATCTTAATGATAATGATGAATTAATGATATTAAGAAGAGGATCAACTTCTGGAAGCATCTCTTTCAGTAGCTTAGTAGTACTATAGCAAAGAATGAATGGAAGTGTTCCTCAGGGGGTCTATAGAACAACGTCTGATGTGATACTGTAGTAGACAGTTGCATGGATATAATTTTCTCTTAATAGTTTCAATCTTTCAAGTAAAGAAATTCATAAAGTCATCACTGCTGTGCTGTTTTCTCATTTAGCCATTGTATCATATAAATACCTAGGGTTGTGTTTGTTTTATTTTAAAAGTGTTGAAAAGTAAGCAAATCTAGCAGTTTTTAAGGCCTTTTGGTATGCAATAAAACTTTCCTTCCACGAAATTTGAAATACCTCTAGTTTTGTTTTCTTCCATCTGCGCTCCATTTTTCAGGCTGCTCTCTTGAGGGCCTGAGTGTGCTCCTTGTACCACAGTATTGGACTAATTTCCTTAATCTGCTTCAAGCACAAAGGAGCAACTGTGTCTAAAGTGCTGGAAAAGAGAGAGTCAATAGTTTCTGTTGCAACATCGAGTTCTTCTGCTATCTGGTATGCCAAGGAGTAGAAACTGATTGGGAAGATTATTTATAATCAGTCTTTAGTGGTAGAAGTGATAGTTCTACCATATACAGGTGCTGGTCATATAATTAGAATATCATCAGAAAGTTGATTTATTTCACTAATTCCATTCAAAAAGTGAAACTTGTATATTATATTCATTCATTACACACAGACTGATATATTTCAAATGTTTATTTCTTTTAATTTTGATGATTATAACTGACAACTAAAGCCGAGTACAGACTGCATGATTTTAGCCCCGATTTTGACTCACCGACAGGTTTTGAGAAATCGCAGACAAATGCCCGAAATCACAGGCAAAACGATGTGAATGAGCAAAGACGCGATCTGAGAGAATCGCTGACGAGTCGCCGACACCCGTGAGATATTTGGCATGCTAAATATCTGGACCTGTCGGCGATTCAAAATCCTGCTGTGTGAAAATTGTTCTGACTGAAAACTACATCGGCGATGACCAACAGCCAATGAGAGAGCAAGATACAGAGCAGCGGGGAGTTCGGGGAAGAGTTATAGACCACTCTCATTGCAGAACACACAATCCTTGTTCCTCGCGTCTCCCCAACTATTTCCTCCTCCATATTCTTCTTTTCTTTTTCTTGTTTTCGCTGCAAATCAGCACACAGGCAATTTGTATTGCAAGCTTCTTGCGGGCTACCATTTTTAATAATAATCCCAGTCTCACGTGAGAACTCCGGTCTTGCATGCATGATATCGCGTTGTTTCCTTGTCACGTCTCGTGTGTGTTTGGTTGTGAAACGTTATTTGCGTGCCAGACAGAGTTGTCGGCGATTCTTCCTATTGTAAAATCATGCAGTGTGTGAAACCTTCTGTCGCCGATCCATCGTGCAGTGTGAACACAGCAGCGACTGAATGCTGGCCAAGATAGTCATGCAGTGTGAAAAGAACAGTGACCCGACTACTTTGAAAATCGTGCAGTCTGAACTCGTCTTAAGGAAAATCCCAAATTCAGTATCTCAGAAAATTAGAATATTGTGAAAAGGTTCAATATTGAAGACACATGGTGCCACACTCTAATCAGCTAATTAACTCAAAACACCTGCAAAGGCCTTTAAATGGTCTCTCAGTCTAGTTCTATAGGCTACACAATCATGGGGAAGACTGCTGACTTGACAGTTGTCCAAAAGACGACCATTGACACCTTGCACAAGGAGGGCAAGACACAAAAGGTCATTGCAAAAGAGGCTGGCTGTTCACAGAGCTCTGTGTCCAAGCACATTAATAGAGAGGCGAAGGGAAGGAAAAGATGTGGTAGAAAAAAGTGTACAAGCAATAGGGATAACCGCACCCTGGAGAGGATTGTGAAACAAAACCCATTCAAAAATGTGGGGGAGATTCACAAAGAGTGGACTGCAGCTGGAGTCAGTGCTTCAAGAACCACTACGCACAGACGTATGCAAGACATGGGTTTCAGCTGTCACATTCCTTGTGTCAAGCCACTCTCGAACAACAGACAGCGTCAGAAGCGCCTCACCTGGGCTAAAGACAAAAAGGACTGGACTGCTGCTGAGTGGTCCAAAGTTATGTTCTCTGATGAAAGTAAATTTTGCATTTCCTTTGGAAATCAGGGTCCCAGAGTCTGGAGGAAGAGAGGAGAGGCACACAATCCACGTTGCTTGAGGTCCAGTGTAAAGTTTCCACAGTCAGTGATGGTTTGGGGTGCCATGTCATCTGCTGGTGTTGGTCCACTGTGTTTTCTGAGGTCCAAGGTCAACGCAGCCGTATACCAGGAAGCTTTAGAGCACTTCATGCTTCCTGCTGCTGACCAACTTTATGGAGATGCAGATTTCATTTTCCAACAGGACTTGGCACCTGCACACAGTGCCAAAGCTACCAGTACCTGGTTTAAGGACCATGGTATCCCTGTTCTTAATTGGCCAGCAAACTCGCCTGACCTTAACCCCATAGAAAATCTATGGGGTATTGTGAAGAGGAAGATGCAATATGTCAGACCCAACAATGCAGAAGAGCTGAAGGCCACTATCAGAGCATCCTGGGCTCTCATAACACCTGAGCAGTGCCACAGACTGATCGAATCCATGCCACGCCGCATTGCTGCAGTAATTCAGGCAAAAGGAGCCCCAACTAAGTATTGAGTGCTGTACATGCTCATACTTTTCATGTTCATACTTTTCAGTTGGCCAAGATTTCTAAAAATCCTTTCTTTGTATTGGTCTTAAGTAATATTCAAATTTTCTGAGATACTGAATTTGGGATTTTCCTTAGTTGTCAGTTATAATCATCAAAATTAAAAGAAATAAACATTTGAAATATATCAGTCTGTGTGTAATGAATGAACATAATATACAAGTTTCACTTTTTGAATGGAATTAGTGAAATAAATCAACTTTTTGATGATATTCTAATTATATGACCAGCACCTGTAAATCAATCAGTTAGTACAATAAAAACCATAAAGGCAATACAAATATTTTGTAGGGAAAACACCCTAGGAAGTAAAATTAGCTCAAATGAAATATTTATAGGGAATTATAAAGAGTTGTTTAGATTACGACCGAGCAACTGATTCGTCCAGCGTTCATTTGCTCGAGCCGTAATAAGCTCTTGTAACGGATATAAATATCCAACACTCGTGAAACCCTGATTAAAGCAGGTAGCTTGATCACAGTTTAAGACATTAAATCATAAAGCACATAATACAAGACACTTTCTTTTAAAATCTACAAGAGATTTTATTTATTCTAACACAAGCTAATCTACCACGAACACACACATACATACATACATACATACATTCATTCATACGCGTTGCAGTAAGACAGGAAGTGAGAGAGAAAGAGTTTAGGAGAGAGAGAGAGAGAGAGAGAGAGAGAGCGAGAGAGAGTGGGATATGATGAATTCCTAGCAAAGTTATGCTTTTCAGAAGATCTGACCTGAACGAACCATGAATCATTAAATGCACCAGTTCAGTTTTAATCTGGAGGTACTTGCTTGCGTCGACTTTGAATGTGAATATCCCTCGTTGGCGTGTAGAGAAGAGTTTTCCAAGTCGATGAGTTGTCGCAGGGTATTCAAGGTCCGTGTTGTGTTCGGTAGAACCCAATCACGTTTGAGCTTGCTGAAAAATTAAAGGGAAGACTCTTTGTCGCTGGAGTTGAAGCGGCAAAAGTCGTTGGTTGAACTTTGCAGCGAAACTTAGGACACAAGACTTTCAGCGGTAAAGGACAATTAAGTAAAGAAAAGGAAAGTGAGTGAAGGTTGGATGGCTTGAATGAGCGGCTTGTCTGTTCTTCTTGTTACTCCATTGTTCTTGGTACTTGTCTTGACTTCTCTTACCAGAACAGAACCAACTCCTTTCTCGTTTACTAACCAACTTCTCCCTCTCACTATCTTGCAATATGATCGTTTAAACTTAGTTGTTTGTCCCACCTCTGAGGAGTCTTGGCCAATCAGACATTGTCCTGTTTCAAGAGGGCCTTCCTCTGCCCCCAATAAAACATAAGTGTTACATCCTGTTTCTGCTTCAGCAGAGAGTGCCATTTTAACATAACTTCTATTAAATGGAATACAATACATTTTAAACAGATTTCATTCAAGTCAGGATATAGGAAAGGGGGAAAGAATCAAATCAAGTCCAAATAAGGCATACTTTCAGTCATTCAGTCAAGAGTTAACACATTTACATGAATTGTGAGTGTTCTAAAGCCTAACTGTTTACAGGTAGTACTTGTGGACACATAATGCAAAATGTATGTAGTTAAAAGATGTTTGATAAGTCCGTTAAAATTGTTGGAACAATTTTGAAGCAGATTTATTGTTCAACAGTCTCTTTGGCTTTCCTGTGAAGTAAGGAAACAAAAGGGTCTGGATTGTCTCTCTGTCTTCTTGGGTGACCCTTTGGTATGTCGCTTCTGCTATCAGGAAGCATGTGTCGTAAAAGTAATCAGCCTGGCTTTATCTGCAGACGGGCCGGAGCCGGAACCCCAATTCTGAATTAGAATTATGTTTTGAAAGAATCATCTGAATGATTCATTTGTCTGGTTCGTCCACAGTTGCTACAATTTAGTCTATATAACATGTTTCACTTGTCATGATACTTACACAATGAATAAATTAGTCTGTGAATGAATTTATGAAAGAATAAATAAATGGGACAGATTAACTTGTAGGCCTACAGTAGCAATTTTTATGAATCTTCTTTAACACATGCAGCCTAATTCATAAGTTTTTGCCTTAGTCCTAAACCTGAGAGTTCATAGACAAGGCTCATGTAGGCATATGATGAAAATAAATAAAGATTATTGTGGAATGGTCAGTTGACGTGCTTGTGAACTGGGGATGATTACAAATTGAACATACACAAAAATCTACAAATGCAAATATTGATTCGTATTATGATTTATCCTTATAAAAAAAGCAAATGACACTATACCTGCACAAAGGGTTCGGGCTATTTTTATTTTTTTATTTTTTATTCAGAATACAAAGCTGTAGTGTTGAGATTGAGTTGGATCTGAGTCTTTAAACATCAGTGCATCTCTTTTATACCAAGAGCTTCATCAGAAGCTGAAGCCTCATTACAATATGTCAAATTAAAGTTAACAAGTGGTGTCATTTCTAGCTTAATTTTGTCTTTAAATATTAAACCCAGTATGTCTTATATATCAGAGAATTTATCTCTTTTCTTTTATCAGATGCTTATATTTTGTGTCACATACACAAGCTATATTTTGCTGATACTGTAGATGGATCATGTTTCACATGTGGTTATCTGCAATATATTTAAACAAATATATTTCCTCATAAAATGTGTGTCATTAGTTAAACATCAACCCACCAGGGATATATCAGGATTTTCTGGAATTTCTGGAACAAATACCTGTAAGTGTCTTGTGCAGGGCTGTAGGGAACCTTCAACAGAAGCCCAGTAATATTCTTTTTTTTTTTCCACTCACAGTTGCGGTGCAGTTCTTGTGTACTCTGGTAATTAACACATCAAGTAGCCAGCTCATCACAGGAAAGTGTTTAAGTGGTGTGACTGCAAAACTTTAAGGTAAAGATGTCCTGCACCATTCTGTATCCGCTCCTGCTTCTCCTGTTCAGCTGTGCCTGTATGTCTGAGGTCCAGCAGGAAGAGAACGAAGTGCAGGCTGAGCGTTTGACTGTGGAACAAAGAGGTGCTGTTTTGACTCCTGATGAGTGTCAACAACACTTTCTCACAGTGATCTACACTGAGCTGACAGAGCTGAAATCCACTGTGAGTTCTCTGAAGAACAAACTGGAAGACAATGAGAAACAACTGGAGGTCACTGAGAAAAAACTGGAGAACACTGAGGAACAACTGGAGCAGCTCAAGAGAAACGGTAACCCTGTGTTTGTTCTCATTTCACTTGTCAAACTTGCAGATGGAAAACGAAAACAAAATTAATTACTATGGATGGATAAAATAAAATATATCCAAATATATGGTAGATAAATATATGGTAGATGAATGCCAAGTAATTTCAGAATACATCCTTATAGTTCAGTTTATTGTTAACTAACCATCTGTTGGAATAAACATCTTGAGATGTGTAATTGACATATTATACAGGGGTTTAATGACTGTTTTTGACAAATTGTGAACTCTGATTCTCACAGATTATAAAGTGGCATTTGCCGCCACACTTGGACCCATTGGTGACCTTGGACCTTTCAACACTGATATCACTCTGGTTTACAAAAAGGTCTTTGTGAATGAAGGAGGAGCTTACAACCCAACCACTGGTGTGTGTTCTGCATCAATGTTTGATATCACACTCTGAAATCTACATGTGAAATAAACAGTGTAATTATATGAGCATAAAAGCATCAGTGTTAATTGTTGCATATGTCATTACAGGTATCTTCACAGCACCAGTTAAAGGCGTCTATTTCTTCTCTGTCTCTGCACGTCACCGCTCAAACAGACTAATGGATCTAAGTCTCTCTAAAAATGGACAACCGATGGTATTTGTTATTAATCATCCTCTAGGTGAACGCTATGAATCAACAGCTAATTCATTCTCTTTGACTCTAGAGAAAGGAGATCATGTCTATGTGCGTCTCCGACACAATACATGGGTCTTTAATAATGAAGCTGACTTAACTTCATTTGCTGGCCATTTACTTTTTTTTCTTTGAGGTCTTATTAAATTCATGAAGTTCAACATACTTCTCAACAAGTCTTAACTGCAGGTGATGATTTTTTAAGACAAGTGCTGATTCACTAAAGAGTAAAATAAATGTTTGTTTGTTCATTCATATTTCATGTAATTTTATCTCTGTGACAGTTTTATTAAAATTAATTGTTTGTAAATGTTATAAAGTAATTTAATTTGTGGTTGTAGCTTTAAATGATTCTTACAGATTCTTACTTTCTTTACATTTTTACTGAAAAATATCAGTTAGGCACAATGTTATTTTGGTGTATAATAACCTATTTGTATTTGTAATTATGCACACACCATTGACCATGTTAAATATCCTTAATGTATTGATACTTTTTACACACAGAATTCAACATTTTTGGAAAATGTATATATTATATATATATATATATATATATATATATATATATATATATATATATATATATATATATATATATATATTAGGGATATTTAACATGGTTATTCTCCATATGTTTCCTTAATAAAAGAAACTCACACATTAATTGTCATTCATTGTGGCTGAGTGATCTGTCAGTAGGAAAAGCTCTGTGCAGAGGGATTTAGAGAAAGTTAATAATCAACAAACTTTACAAGTCATTAGATGCTGTATAGCTTTCAAACAATGTCTTGATTCACTTCCTCTTCTTCTGTAGAGATTCTTTCATCACCTATGAACAAAGAACATACACACACTTCATCATCTATGGCCAATAGAACTATTAAGATAGAATCAGAGATGTGAGATCTGGCAGAATCTTTACCTAAACTCTCCATCCGGTGATCCAGAACACCCATGCTGAGACTATGCGGTTGCTCACCCTCTGGGACTCAGAGGTTTGGGGTGTCTGAGTTTGCCTTTGTCATCTCTCAGTTGTGACCACAAGAAAGTAGCAGTGATTATAAACCTGCTTACTTTGCTATTAAACTGAGAATATACCATGTACTTCTAAGAGTAATTATAAATGACTACAAACTAACCCACAGCTTAAACTGAATCTTGGATTTTTTTTTCTTTTTTTTCTTCTCAGAATTCAGAATTACACACACATTTTAACAATTTATTTAAATCCACTTAAGAGAAATAATCCACAGGGACATAAATAGTGGTGCAGTCAAATACATGTACAAAATCAAGGACCAATAGCATACAGCAGATCATCACAATATTAAGCATAACTCTCAGTTTTTATGGGTATAAGTAACAAGGCGGCTGCCTATAATAGCAGACAGAGCACAGTACCTTGCTAACCGCTTAGCCCTTTTTTTTTTTTTTTGAGCATCCCAAGCTGTTGAAGCCCTTTTACTACCAGCCTGTGTGTATGTCCTAAGCTGCCAAATATGAAAACAAGTAATCGGGCACGATAACCTATCTCTAAAATAGTGTTTAGGAGTGGTTGGTATTTAACTACCTTAGTCATAAAGGCTTCCTCCATACTGGAGTCAAAAGTGCAAGCAACTTCTGTAGACTCCTCATTAATCACAACAACATCAGGTGTATAAGCCAACAGATGTGAAAAGGTTTCAAAGTTACTTTTGCAATACTGAAACATGTATGGTTTTACACAGGAATGTTTATACTTTATTACTGAAGACGAGAAATTATTTGATATATCTTTCACTATAAGGTCCACAATTCTGTCATGGCGTGCTATGTACATTCCCTTGTAAGCATGGCAGCCAATGTGGTACCTGAGTTGTAGAAAACCAGATGGAAAGGTTAAATCTAGTAGGAAGAACTTGTAATCTAGCTTTTACTGTGAAAATGACAATGTCCTCACTAAGTGCTGTATTCTTAAGAAGTGAATGAGAAACAGAGTGATCAGCAGATGGAAGACATGCAAGTTTTCCCTGAAGTTTCAGTCGCGCCAAGTGTTGTTTTTGGTGATGTTGATGTAAGTCCATAAGAGTTCGCCGGGCACCTGTAGATGTTAACGGGTGGCTATGACCACCGTATGTGGCTGTTGCTCTGACGTAGGTGAGGGGGTCAGTAATAATGTCCTCTGAGACTCTCACAGTCCTTAGAGTCAGACTTCTCCCACTGCCAGCAATACTCCAGTTCGAACACAGAGATCATTCAAGTCCGGCCAGTCTGACCTGACACCAAAACCAGCAGAGTGGGTGTCAAGTTTCCCGCTGGGTTTTATTTTGAAGCCAAGGAAGTGAGGCTCTGACTCCCTGGCCAACGGCACCTTGCGTCTCCTTAGGTCCAGGAACAGGGAGGATCTAGCCAGCTCCCTAACATCTTTATCATCATTATTCAGCATGTTCAGAAGATGGGAAATCAGCATCCATATCATGTTTGGCACCCCCAACCCTCCTTCCCATTGGGGATGAAAAATAATATCACAAGTGCTATGTGTATTCAGTCCAAACCACTTTCGCACCAAGCTCACTGTTTTGTTATTCAATTCGCTCAGCACTTTCTGTTGAATATGAACATTGGAGAACAGATGTTGTACTTTAGACAGCGCCACCTGTCTAATAGCCTCTAACTACATAGTCAGTGGAAGTGGACGCACGTCCTGATTTTGCGAAGTTAGATGCGTTCCTGGATCAACATATTTTGTTGATCCTGGAACAACATTCCAGTCTGAAAATTTAGTCTTAACCCTGTTCCTATCCCTAAACCTAATCCTACCCATAAGTTATCCCAAAAATCAGAGGGAAATGATAGATGAATAACACTGATATAGAAACACCAATTCATGATTTTAAGCCTAAACTTGACATAATCTGTAAACTTGTTCCTCAAATCTGATTGGTTGATTTGAATGTTGTTCCAGGATCAACAAAAATGTTGACCCAGGAACATGTTGAACTCAGCAAAAGCAGGTTCTGTGGCAGTGGACATTTGTCAATCAAGTGCAACCTGGATGTATACTCTGACACGATGATGTTTACTTGCTTTTTCCATTCTCCTGCAATATTAATTTTGTGTCCAAGATAAGTGTATGTCTCATGAAGAGAATATACACATATAGGATTTGCTGCTACTGTAAACTCAGGACATTTATCAGTTTTTGAATGGTACCACCTATTCCCTCCACTCCTCCTCTCATACAGAACAGCACATTTTGTGTCTTTAATCTCCAGACCTGACCATTTCAGAAAACAATCTGTTCTGGCCAGCATGTTTTTAACTACACTTTCTTCTGTAGAAGTGACCTGGACATCATCTGCATAGCCCTGCACTGGAATAGGAGATATCATATCAGGGGGGCACATTGTCACATCCATTTTAACCATTGGTTGATGGCAATTATAAAATGAATTGCACTCCAAGGGCAGCCAGTTTTAATGCATATCTGAAGTGGTGTTGGGTAAGTGAGCTGTTCTCCACAGATTACTTCAATAAAGGAGCCTCTATATACATCTTTCACTATGTCAATGAACAACTGAGGTAGCGAGTAGTGCTTATTTGTATGCAAGCTTGATTGTTGCAATCAAACACATAGTCCATAATAGTTGCCAAAGCATCTTATCTGCACCTATTGCATTACAACGGGTGTGGTTGTTTAGTTTTACCAAACAACATTGTGGCATTCACTTGCATGCGAACTATGAACTGCCGCCATCAACACACACACCCCTTGCAGAATCTGTGAAAATGTGAATAATTTTAATAAAATTGAGAGATCATACAACATGCATGTTATTTTTTTATTTAGTACTGTCCTGAGTAAGATATTTTACATAAAAGATGTTTACATTTAGTTCACAAGACAAAACAATAGCTGAATTTATTCAAATGGCCCCATGATGATCCATGACTGTTTTTTGTTGTTTTGTGATGGTTGTTCATGAGTCTCTTGTTTGAGCAGTTAAACTGAGCTCTGTTCTTCAGAAAAATCCTCCAGCTCCTGCAGATTCTTCAGTTTTCAAGCATTTTTTGTATATTTGAACCTTTTCCAGCAGCGACTGAATGATGTTGAGATTCATCTTTTCACACTGAGGACAACTGAGGGACTCAAACACAACTATTAAAAAAGGTTCAAACATTCACTGATGCTCCAGAAGGAAACACGACGCATTAAGAGTCGGGGGGTGAAAACTTTTTAACAAGATGAAGATGTCACAATTTTTCTTATTTTATTTAAATATCATTGTTTTTCATTTAGTACTGCCCTTCGGAAGCAACAGAAGATACTTGCATGTTTCCCGGCAGAAAAATTAAGTACAATTTACCTTGATATTTGAAGTCAAATGTTTACACCCCCCAACTCTCAATGCATCGTGTTTCCTTCTGGAGCATCAGTGAATGTTTGAACCTTTTTTAATAGTTGTGTTTGAGTCCCTCAGTTGTCCTCAGTGTGAAATATCTGCACTAATAAAATATCTTACTCAGGACAGTACTAAATAAAAAATAACATGCATTTTGTATGATCTCTCTTATTTTATTAAATTTACTCACATTTTCACAGATTCTGCAAGTGGTTCACATACTTTTTCTTGCATATATATATATATATATATATATATATACACCGATCAAGCATAACATTATGACCACCTTCCTAATATTGTGTTGGTCCCCCTTTTGCTGCCAAAACAGCCCTGACCCATCGAGGCATGGACTCCTCTAGACCCCTGAAGGTGTGCTGTGGTATCTGCACCAAGATGTTAGCAGCAGATCCTTTAAGTCCTGTAAGTTGCGAGGTGGAGCCTCCATGGATCGGACTTGTTTGTTCAGCACATCCCACAGATGCTCCATTGGATTGAGATCTGGGGAATTTGGAGAATAAGTCAACACATCAAACTCATTGTTGTGCTCCTCAAACCATTCCTGAACCATTTTTGCTTTGTGTCAGGAGCATTATCCTGCTGAAAGAGGCCACAGACACCAGGGAATACCGTTTCCGTTAAAGGGTGTACATGGTCTGCAACAATTAACACACACACACACACACACACACACACACACACAAAAAAAACACATTATATAAAGATTAAAATTGTATTTGCATTTCAGTGAGTGAAATAAGTAGTTCTAACTTTGGAATATAATGGTTACTTTTCTGAAATGAGGCAATCTCAATGCCGTATGCAGCCAACAAATGTGATCTCCGCAGGGCACAGCCGTAAAGAGAAACTCCAACCAGACCTGCAGGTGTGATTATTTTCTTCACGTGACTAAACTAGCCTATATTTCATATTTTCTTTCCTCATTCAATTACATGAGTCATGAGTTAAACATCAATGCACCTGTTTTCAAGAGTTGCACCAGACGCTGAAACCTCTTGTCCAAAACTGCAATTAGACGAAGTTAACAATATGGCTTTAAATAATAAACCTCTGATAGTGTTTATATTCTACTGTAAATCAATCTGACCTTTGGTCTTTTGTTATTTTTCCACACGTGTGTCATGTTTTACACAATAGCTTGATAAAAAGATACTTTTAAAATCTGTTTTAATTGAAGATTAATATTACATATATTGCATATATCTTACAGTATATATCTTGTGTGTCATATATGAACTGATCAGCAGGGCATATAAATTGTTTTTCTCATAGATGGATCACGTTTTACACGTGATTATCTGCAAAACAAATGTTTATTTTCTTTCTTTCCTCATAAAATGTGTCATGAGTTAAACATTAATCCAGAAGGGATATTTCTGCATATAAAACAACTGTAAGTGTCTGGTGCAGGAACATTCAACAGAAGCACAATAATATTAATTTCCTTACTGACAGCTGCAGTTCTTCACTTATAGATTATCTTCAGGTAAAGATGTCCTGCACCATTCTGTATCCGCTGCTGCTTCTTCTGTTCAGCTGTGCCTGTATGTCTGAGGTCCAGCAGGAAGAGAAGGAAGTGCAGACTGAGGGGACTGAGCGTTTGAATGAAGAGGAAAGTGCTGTTTTGACTTCTGCTGAGTTTCAGCACTTTCTCCCAGGGATCTACGCTGAGCTGGCAGAGCTGAGATCCACTATGAGGTCTCTGAAGTACAGACTGGAGGTCACTGAGGAACAGCTCAGGAAAAAAGGTAACCCTCCCGTCTGTCATTTCACTTGTGACAAACTTACAGATTAAAAATCAGTGCAAAACAATTCCTATGGATGGATAAAAAATTAAGTTATATGAGTATCTTTCCTACGTAGAAGGCAACATTCTCAGGACCTTGTGCAACGTTCCCTAAAAAGTTCTCAAAAGGTAACAAAAATTCAGAACCTTCGGAACGTTCCTAAAACATCCTCTTTTGGTAATGAAAGTGCTGCAGTTCAAGTTTCCATATATGAGTTTAGGGGAACGTTCCCTTTTGGTTATTTTATGGTCAAAAAAGAATGTTACAAAGAGGACATTTGGGACATTAACTGAATTGGGACCACATGGTCCTCTGTTGGTCATTTAATAACGTTCCTGATATGAGTTTAGGGGGACGTTCTATTTTGGTTATTTTATGGTCGCGCAAGAACATTACAAAGAGGACATTTGGGAAGGTAACAGAACGTCCTATAGTAATAGTCCCCTAAACCAGTGTTTCCCAACCCTGTTCCTGGAGGCACACCAACAGTACACATTTTGAATGTCTCCCTTATCTGAACCATATATTTCTGGTCTGGGAGTTTCTACTAACGAACTGATGAGTTGAATCACGTGTGTTTGATTAGGAAGATTTGGAAAATGTGTACTGTTAGTGTTCCTTCCAGGAACAGGGTTGGGAAACACTGCCCTAAACATTCCCAGAGTGTCCTGAACGTTCACTGAAGGTCCACCAAATAACGTTCCCCAAACCTTAAAAGAACTCCACATCGTGACCGTCTCTGAATGTTCTGGGAACGTTACTAGATGACAGGTTACCCCGCTAGAAATTTTACATTCCCAGAACAGTCTCAGAACATCCACTGGTGTTAAGGACGTTGCCTAGTAACGTTCCCAGAACGTTCAGAGACGGTCACGATGTGGAGTTCTTTTAAGGTTTGGGGAACGTTATTTGGTGGACCTTCAGGACGTTCTGGGAATGTTTAGGGGACTATTTCTATTGGACGTTCTGTTAACTTCCCAAATGTCCTCTTTGTAACGTTTTTGCACGACCATAAAATAACCAAAATAAGAACGTTCCCCCTAAACTCATATCGGGAACATTATTAAATGACCAACAGAGGACCATGTGGCAACGTTCAGTTAATGTCCCAAATATCCACTTTGTAACATTCTTATGTGACCATAAAATTATCCAAATTGGAACGTACGTCCCCTAAAGTCATATAAGGAACCTTGAACTGCAGCACTTTACCAAAAGAGGACGTTTTATGTCCCAAATGTTCTGTAAAATGTCAGAATTTTTATCACTTTTAGGCAAAGTTGTGCAAAGTCACGAGAACGTCGCCTTCTGCGTGGGTGTTTTATAGAAAATAATAAAGTTTGAAGTCACCATTATGGGGGTGAGCGTTTGCTTTAGATGGACTCTTGATTAGATTTTCTCTGGCTGTTTTAACTGTGTTTCCAAAACACAATTGTTATCGCAAATAACGCAATAGAAATTGTGTCTTTTAGTCTCACACAGACATCATGAATCAGCGTATGAACCTCAACAATGGTGGCACTAAACCAAAATCTTTTTTGTGACTTTTGTAGCTTGTTTTGTGATGCTCAGAACTGATCTGTTTATCTGAACATTTTGTCCCCATTGTCGAGGTTCATACGCAGAATCTTGATGCCTGTGTGAATCTACATGATGTTGTATGAATTTCTGCATAATGATAAAAACTTTTAAAATATCAAAGCAGGACAGAATTTTATGCATTTCCATAGGACTACAACATGAAAGAAACACAATATTCAGAGACCAATGAATAAGACCACTATATGATGATATAATTATCAACAATGAGCAACAAAACCCATTTGATCAGATTTTTTTTCTCACATTTTTTTTTTTTTAATTTTGTAAAAAATGCGTTAGAAACACACAATTACAGCAATTGGATAAAAAATAAAGTCAAAACGTCAAGGGTCAGGAGCCCAACTAAAGCAAGCACTTACCTCCGTAACGATGACATTTATAAATTTTGATAAAACATCAACACCTCATTAAGAAGATGTGTATGAAAGAAACAAAGTCAGAGTGGTTTGTAATAAGTGAAGATGCAGTGAGGTCACCATTGTGCAGGAGAGTAGAGCCTGTGCTTCAGTCAGTGATGATCCAGAAACACTGATGATCTGTTGCATGCAGGGGCGGAGCCAGGGGGTGGCCAGGGGTGGCCGTGGCCACCCTTGGCCTAAGCTTGGCCACCCCTTTGGCCACCCCGCTCAAAGCTGCTGTTTCTGTGTACTTTTTTGTTGACAAGAATTGCGTTTATTTAAACACAGAACCGTCTCTCTAAGACCAAAAAACGGGAGACTTTTCAAACGCGCACTCCAACTTCACCTCAGCGCAAGTCAAACGCGCGCGGAAATGATACAGGTGCCAAATGAGCTTAAGTAGAACAGCAGTGAACGGCGAACATTATATATAGCTTACGTAAATGTTTCTCAACTGGTGGGTTGGAAGACCGCGCACTTTTCAATCACGCGCAAATACGGCGCGCTGTATAGGCCTATTACTCACTATAAATAAAGCACAAAAGAAACTACGAGCATGCAACGTCATAGTTCTGTCGTCTATTAAGTCATGAAATAACCAAAAAGGCGATTAAAGCTGCGTTAAAACTGCATGCATGTAGGCCTATTTGAGGTATACAGTATATAGGCCTATGCGTCACATGAAATATTCTAATATTCTGCTATGTGAGATCACAGTATGGCACAAAATATGTAATTTTTTAATGCATAAATAAATGTGAGAACTGTGCATTTGTACTAGAATTGTCCTAATTTTGCAAACAAACAACAATGTATCACATTTAAATGCATAAAATAATTAATTTTACATTCTGGCATTTATGTGCTGTTGACTTCTGCATCAGCAATATGGGAATTCAAAAGAGAATACTTTTTCCCCCTTTGTACTGAGTTTAGGTATGACAGAACTGTTGCAATTATTTATTTTGACAATATAGAAAGTTAAACATTTAGTGTTTACTTTTTTGGTTAGTTTTTGAAACAGACAAACTCAGAATTGTTGAAGTTCATTGATTATTCATAAAGTTCAATGAAGGTTGAATAATCTTTGAACTACAGTATGTAGTTATCTGTCTCATCCATGAAGATGCAACAATGGAGAACAAGCTATTGGAGGTTTTGAGAACCTGAACTGACAGAACGAGGTAAAATTTAGCTATAGTGTGAGCCATTTATTAATATGCCTGCAGGTGAGGAATGATTAAAAAAAAAAAGGTCAAATTCACTCAGCATTCCATGATCTAATTCACTATCTCAATTACAATTAAGTACAAATTAACTGTATTCAGTTGTGTTGTATGGGCACAGTCCAGTACATTCTATTCAGACTCATTTTTATGTTGAAATAATGAAGATTTCTGTGCCACCCCGGACTCGTTGCTGGCCCCTGCCTGGCCACCCCTGTAAAAAAAATCCTGGCTCCGCCACTGGTTGCATATTGCTTTATTTAAAGGCTGTAACTGTGTAGTTGCTGATGCAGTGATAGTTACATTAGCTCATGTGTGTGCTGCTGTCAGCTAATGACTTACTACAATAGATTTGCATTTTAAAGAAAAGGTTTCATAATATTAATCCAGGAATTACCAGTAAAGAGCTTTTTTTGTAAGACATTTAAGAAAAATTTGTTTTTGTTTGAACAGCCACTTTTGTTTGTCAATT
Source organism: Megalobrama amblycephala (assembly GCF_018812025.1). Classification (NCBI taxonomy): domain Eukaryota; kingdom Metazoa; phylum Chordata; class Actinopteri; order Cypriniformes; family Xenocyprididae; genus Megalobrama; species Megalobrama amblycephala. The sequence continues at coordinate 42,890,951 of NC_063060.1, read as the reverse complement.
TAGCTCTAATTTTCAATTAAATTTTTTGACAAGGGGAGCAGGGATGTTCTGAGAACATTTCCAAATAAAGTATGTTCCCTAAATGTTCAAAGAACGTCTTGAATGTTCCCTGAAGGTCCACCGAATAAAGTCCCCCAAACCTTAAAAAAACTCCACATTGTGACCGTCTGTGAACGTTCTGGGAACGTTACTAGACAGTGTCCTTAACACCAGTGGGGACGAGAATGTTCTGGGAACATAAACTTTCTAGCGGGGTTGTTGGTCATAAGCATAGCAGAACAGTGCAAAGCAATAATAAATTAGTTTCTCATTAACTATAGCAACTAGAATAAACATATTCAAACAGACAGACCATATACATAACCAATACAAAGAGGAAATATAGTTTGTGATCTTACGTGTTATTACAGAGGTTTGCATGATTATTTTTTAACAAAATATGATCTCTGATTCTCACAGAATATAAAGTGGCATTTGCCGCCACACTTGGACCCATTGGAAACTTTGGACCTTTCAACACTGAGATCACTCTGGCTTACCAAGATGTGTTTGTGAATGAAGGAAGAGCTTACAACCCAACCACTGGTGTGTGTTCTTACACTGAACCTGAATCTGTGTGTTATCGAACTCTGAAAGCTTCATATCAGATAAACAGTGTAATTAAATGACCATAAAAATGCTTGATAATTAATTGTTGCATATATCATTACAGGTATCTTCACAGCACCAGTTAAAGGCGTCTATTTCTTCACAATCTCCGGACATAACCGCTCATCTAGGGGAATGGGTCTAAGACTCTTTAAAAATGGACAACAGATGATAACTGTTTACAATCATCCTCTCAGTGACCGCTATGACACAGGATCCAACTCAATCTCTTTGACTCTAGAGAGAGGAGATCATGTCTATGTGCGTCTCCGGGAAAATACATGGGTCTTTGATAATGTAAATGACCACACTTCATTTGTTGGCCATTTACTTTATTCTCTTTGATGGTCTTAATAAATTCATGTAAAGACATCCAGATTCATAAATGCATTACAGAACATCATCTTATGAGGCTAAAGTCTTAATGTTTGTTGAGTCATATTTCGTGTTATTTGATAGTTCTATTAAAATGAATTGCTTGTAAATATAAACTTTTTTTAAGAAACTTAATTTGTGATTTTAGCTTTCATCGTCTCTTACAATAGATTTAATTATTGTCATTAATGGCGGGTTCCTTTATAATTTTACTGAACAATATGTAATGTTATGATTACATGACAAGCACATTTTGCAACACAGTATCATTTTGGTATACGATATCCAGTTTGTATTTGTCATTATGTGCATGCCTTTGTTAAATATCTCCATTGTTAATAAACTTTTTACACACAGAATTCAACTTTCGCTTATTCTCCATATGTTTCCTCAATAAAATAAACTTGCACATTAGGTTCTCAATTATCATTCATTGATTGAATAATCTGTGATAAAGCTCTGTGAAGAGGGTCTTATAGAAAGTGAATCAGCAACTTCACAAGTCAGTAGATGTTGCCTTCAAACTGAATATGCACAAAATAGTTCCACTCAGGACCTAAAAGGATTAGTTCACTTTCAAATAAAAATTTTCCTGATAATTTACTCACCCCCATGTCATCCAAGATGTTCATGTCTTTCTTTCTTCAGTCAAAAAGAAATTAAGGTTTTTGATGAAAACATTCCAGGATTTTTCTACTTACAGAAAAATGTTTGTTCCATAAGTAGAATAGGGAAGGTGTAGGACATTCAGTGGAAGCTTTTTGAAGAATACGAAAGTGCAGTTTTGGTGGAACCACTTAGAAGACGATCATTTGTTTATATAAAGCATATACATTTACATTTTTGTCAAAAATGAGTGATGGTTTCTCTAGATAAGACCCTTATTCCTTGTCTGGTATCGTTTAAAGCCCTTTAAAGCTGAAACTGTAATTTTGACCTTCAACCGTTTGGAGGCCATTGAAGTCCACTATATGGAGAAAAATCCTGGAATGTTTTCATCAAAAACCTTCATTTCTTTTTGACTGAAGAAAGAAAGACATGAACATCTTGGATGACATGGGAGTGAGTAAATTATCAGGAAAATTTTATTTGAAAGTGGACTAATCCTTTAAGGACAAAATGTCCCCTTTGAAACCCATTAAAAATTCAATTTTTTTAATCCCATTTAACTATAAAATGAAGTTAGTTTCATGAAGTTATAAGCGAAAATGCCACGTGAAAGCTACATCTGATTTTATTTAGCGTCTGTGTGCCTGTGGGGTTTTATGTGTCGTAACTCCGTGAATATCTCATGATTGACGCATTAGATTATGACTTATTTTAATCGTGAGAATCTGCTGTAAATAATGATGTGCCATTTTTCACAATCATGTTTCATGAAGTTACGAGTGAAAATGTGGCAAATGCAGCATCCATATATTATTTACATATGGGTCTTGCTCTTGGGGGGGGGGGGCTTCCCATACAAAAACTTGTACAGCACTACTTGGGAGTTAATGAAATTGGCTACATTTATTGTAAAATTCAGACTCTAAGCTTTCAAATAACACCTATTTTGTGTTGATCAAGGTAGTAGTTTTGAAAAATATGAGTATTAATTTTTTTTGTAGCTAGGTGGAGCACTCCAGAACTACTAAGCACTTGTTAAGAGTTTCAAAATCAAAATGATTGGATGCATTAAAAAGGTGAGTTTCTAAGCTTTAAAATGACAATGTCAGTGGTTGCTTAGTATTTGATTATGAATTTTTTGCAGGAGGTGGTGTACTCTGTGTCACTTTCTTTAAAAAGAATGGTTTAATAAATGTTTTAATGTGTCTATAAGTAAAAACAATTGCCGAATAACCATCATATTGTGCTCCTCATCAACAGCGATCATAATGGAGCGCTATTAAATACGAGGCTAAAAGACCGCAGACTTCAGACTCATCTCAGAATAGCTCAGAAGATAACAACAGGTGTATTTGTCCACTTGTAATCTGCTATTAAAATCAGATTTTTGGTCATAAAGCCTGTATACACAGGCCTATGTGTGTATTTCATTTCATGATCAAATAGATATAGCTATACAGTTTTGTCCTCAAGTATATACACAAAGCATAATAATTATCATTTGAACGGAAATGAAACACTTTCACTCATTCTAAGGAAAGTCTTTATTGGTCAATGTACAGAAAGTGCTGCAGTGACCATCAAAGAAGTTAAACAAAAACCCTTTACAAAACAAAAGGAGAGAAACATATACAAAAGAATAGTCTTACATGATTTTACAGGGTTGATCTTTTTAAAATTTTATTTTTTTGTACCTGTTCTATAACACACATGGTAAAAAGGACAAGCGAAATATAGGAATGAAAGGTCTGGAGGTGGACGGAGGGGGACGGGATGTCTCACAAGGCTGACATCACAAGCACGTTTTGGCTGATGGGATGAGAAATCCTAACCACTGCAACAGACATTACATGAAACTCAATGCACATATTCATAAACGCACATGTTCAGGGGAAACATAAGTGTCATCTATTAAACTCTCCTCTACAGGAAATCAAACACCTCTGTGACACTGATAAATGCTTTTACTCTGTCAGTTTTCACAAAGACTGCTTTTGTTTGTACTTTTCTTACATCCCTATTTTTTTTTTCTTTTCCTGAAGATTTAATTGAACTGTACACTTTGGGGAGGTTAGTAAAGACCTTCACAATATACCAAAATAGCCCCAGGCTAAAATCATTGAACAATTTTCTTCTATTTTCTTTCCTTTAATAGTTTAAAAGTGCCTTTGTCTACAGAGGCTCAGACAAATCTATTTGAGCTGGAGTGAGGGAGAAACCATCCGCAGGTGAGGTGAGGAGGACACCATGAACGATAAAAGAGATCAACACAGACAGAGAGAGGAGGAGGAGGAGGAACCTTCCTCTTCAGCAAGCAAGTGTGGACACAAACAGGCTGTGTGAGGGATGCAGGAGGACGTGAGGAGTCTGAGTCACCATTCAACTACTCTACTGTTCCCTATGTACAGAAGACAGGCATATAAAAATGTACAGACACGCTTCCTCCTATCTTACCACCGAGAAAAAGGGAAAATAAAGTTTGATTTCATTACTATGGAAGTTTGTTTCCACCAAACAAACTTTGGTGGAATGTTTGTTTGGTGGAGGGAAGGTAACTGCAAATTTTTCTCTCACAATTCTGACTTTTTTCCTCACAATTGCGAGGTTATATCTCCTTATAACTTTTTTTTCTCGCAACTCAAGATAAAAAAAGATATAAACACAATTGCAAATTCTAAAGTCTGAAAAAAAAACTTGCAATTCTGACTTTTTTTCCCAATTGCGACTTAATTTCTCAAAATTGCAAGTTTATATCCCACAATTCTGACCTTTTTTATCAGAATTGTGAGATATAAACTTGCAATTGCAAATTTATATCCCACAATTCTTTTTTTTTCCTCGCAATTGAAGATGTATAAAAGATATAAACTCACAATTGCAAATTCTAAAGTCCAAATTGCAAAATATAAACTTGCAATTCTGAGAAATAAAGTAAAAATTGCGAGATATGAACATGCAATTCTGACTTTTTTTTTGCAGTTGCGACTTTCTCAAAATTGTGAGATATAAACTTGCAATTCTGAATTTTTTTTCGCAATTGCAACTTAATTTCTTAAAATTGCGAATTTATATCCGCCAATTATTTTTTTCTCGCAGTTGAAGATGTAAAAAAGACAAACTCACAATTGCAAATTCTAAAGTCCAAATTGCAAAATATAAACTTGAAATTCTGTGAAATAAAGTAAAAATAGCAAGATATGAACATGCAATTCTTTTTTTTTTTCAATTGCGACTTTATTTCTCAAAATTGTGAGATATAAACTTGCAATTGTGAGTTATAAAATCCAAATTGCAAAATTTAAGCTCGCAATTCTTTCTTTTTCTTGCAATTGTGAGTTTATAACCCACAATTCAATTGAAGATTTGAAAAAAAATTAAACTCACAATTACAAATTCTAAAGTCCAAATTGCAAAATACAAACTTGCAATTCTAAGAAATAAAGTAAAAATTGCGAGATATAAACTCACAATTGTGACTTTTTTGCAATTGCGACTTTATTTCTCAAAATTGCAAGTTTATATCCCGCAATTCAGACCTTTTTCTCAGAATTGTGAGATATGAACTCGCAATTGTAAGTTATAACATCTGAATTGTGAAAATGTTCGCAATTTGGTGAAATGAAATCGCAATTCTTACTTTTTTATAAAAGTTATAATTATAAAGTAATTATAATTATAAAGTCATAATTATAACTTTTTTTCTGGCAACTCGATATAAAAAAGATATAAACTCACAATTGCAAATTCTAAAGTCAGAATTGCAAAATATAAACAATTCGGACTTTTCCACAATTGCGACTTTATATTTGCGAGTTTACATCCCGTAATTCTGACTTTTTTTCTCTCCAAATTGTAAGATATAAACTTGCAATTGTAAATTATAAAATCCAAATTGTGAAATATACTTGTGAAACTCGCAATTTGGTGAAATAAAGTCGCAATTCTTACTTTTTCTTGCACTGCAAGCTTATATTCCACAATTCTGACTTTTTTTCTCAATTGCGAGTTTTTAACAAAATTGCAAGTTTATATCCGCAGTTCTGATTTTTTCTTAGAATTGTTAGATAAACTCACAATAGCAAGTTATAAAGTCCGAACTGTGAAATATAAACTTGCAATTCTGAGAAATAAAGAAAGAATTGTGAGATATGAACTCGCAATTGTAAGTTATAAAATCCGAACTGTGAAACAATTTTCGCAATTTGGTGAAATGAAATCGCAATTCTTACTTTTTTATAAAAGTTATAATTATAAAGTAATTATAATTATAAAGTCATAATTATAACTTTTTTTCTGGCAACTCGATATAAAAAAGATATAAACTCACAATTGCAAATTCTAAAGTCAGAATTGCAAAATATAAACGTGAAATTCGGACTTTTCCACAATTGCGACTTTATTTCTCAAAATTGCAAGTTTACATCCCGTAATTCTGACTTTTTTTCTCTCCAAATTGTAAGATATAAACTTGCAATTGTAAATTATAAAATCCAAATTGTGAAATATACTTGTGAAACTCGCAATTTGGTGAAATAAAGTCGCAATTCTTACTTTTTCTTGCACTGCAAGCTTATATTCCACAATTCTGACTTTTTTTCTCAATTGCGAGTTTTTAACAAAATTGCAAGTTTATATCCGCAGTTCTGATTTTTTCTTAGAATTGTTAGATAAACTCACAATAGCAAGTTATAAAGTCCGAACTGTGAAATATAAACTTGCAATTCTGAGAAATAAAGAAAGAATTGTGAGATATGAACTCGCAATTGTAAGTTATAAAATCCGAACTGTGAAACAATTTTCGCAATTTGGTGAAATGAAATCGCAATTCTTACTTTTTTATAAAAGTTATAATTATAAAGTAATTATAATTATAAAGTCATAATTATAACTTTTTTTCTGGCAACTCGATATAAAAAAGATATAAACTCACAATTGCAAATTCTAAAGTCAGAATTGCAAAATATAAACGTGAAATTCGGACTTTTCCACAATTGCGACTTTATTTCTCAAAATTGCAAGTTTACATCCCGTAATTCTGACTTTTTTTCTCTCCAAATTGTAAGATATAAACTTGCAATTGTAAATTATAAAATCCAAATTGTGAAATATACTTGTGAAACTCGCAATTTGGTGAAATAAAGTCGCAATTCTTACTTTTTCTTGCATTGCAAGCTTATATTCCACAATTCTGACTTTTTTTCTCAATTGCGAGTTTATTTAACAAAAAAGTTTATATCCGCAGTTCAGATTTTTTCTTAGAATTGTTAGATAAACTCACAATAGCAAGTTATAAAGTCTGAACTGTGAAATATAAACTCGCAATTCAGAGAAATAAAGAAAGAATTGTGAGATATAAACTTGCAATTCTGAATTTTTTTTTTTTTTATCAACTGTGAGTTTATACCCCACAATCTTGATTTGCAATATGTAAACTTGCAATTACGAGAAAAAAATGTGAGATAAAAAGTCGCAATTATATATTTTTTTAGATTTTTTATTCTGTAGCGGAAACAAGCTTCCATAAATTATTATATACCTTTTGTTTAAAGAGAACATCTCAATCAAAATCTCTCTGAGGATCTACAATAAACCTATTTTCTAAATTTCAAATGAAGAAAATATCATTATTATATAGTTTCATTGAAAAAACAACTTTTGGGTATTTACTATTGCACATCAATGCAATATTAAACGTTACTCTGAAGACAACAAATGGTGAAGGCATAGCCACACTGTCAAATATTACAGTTTAGTATTTCAGAAAGGGAGAAAGCATCATGATGTTAGATTATAATCTGATTAATCAACACAAAACGCACAAAAAACAGTAAACATGAAAAAAAAAAAAAAAAACATCCCAGAGATGTTGATTCACAATTTATTCCATTGTGTCAATTTATCTTTCATTTTTGCAGATCTACTGAGACACTGCAGCTTATACACTACAGAAGAACATAGAGGCTTCGCAGCGTTTGGACCGAGGGGTGCGCGTCCCAATATTGACCAGCAGATGGCGGTACAGGATGCTTTTTGTGGCTGTTGGACAGAGTCAAAATCAGGTTGAAGTTGGACAGCTTTTCAGGCAATAAATTCTGGCTTCTGTAAGTGTGAGAGGGCATTAAATGCGAGTGTTTCATGTATATACGTGTACGTGTGTGTGCACAAGTCTATGTCTGCGTGTGAATCTTGCTTGTGTGAAAGTGTATGCATGTGTGTGTGTGTGAGAGAGAGACTGTGTGTGTGTTTTAATAGGGTAACGTAGACGGGTCCCACTCCAGCTTTCCATTCACTTTTCCCTTCAGAATGTTAGTCTCCTCCTCTTCATCAGTGTCCTCGGATTCAGCACTAGAGAGATCTCCTGACAGTTCATCATCCTCTTCGTCTTCATCCTCCTCTTCCTCTGGCTCCTCCTCTCTCACCTCCTCAGCAATCTGAGTCCCGTCGATGCTCTGGAACCAACAACAGAATGACGCAAATTATATTTAGAACATCTTCATGATAAAAACGGTAAAACTCCAGAGCTGTGGTGTGTTACTGTTCACTAAAACTGGAACTATTCATTCATTTAAATGAAGCTAAAATCTTAAACCTAAAAAGTTAATTACATGAATGAAAATTGGAAAAACTAACTGAAATAAAATAAGTTTAAATACTAAAATTACAAAAGTAATTAAAAATAAATTGAAAAAGCTAAATATAAATATTAAAAAAGTAATAAAAATGACAAACACATACTGTAACAAAATTACTAAAACTTAAACTAAAATAAAAAAACTTAAAACTAAAATAAAAGCTAATTATTATAGTATATAAATAAATTTGAGCTAAAATAATAATCAAAGGTGCTCACCTACATGTAGAAAAGTGTGATTCATTCAAGAGAATTGGTTCATCATAATCTGTCCTCTCTTGTATGTCAAAATTTGAATGTTTTTTTGATTCATTCCAATGAATCAGTTCATCCTAAATGATTCTTTCCAACTTGATCTTATTAGAAACTAGAAATTTTACAAGTTGGTTGATTCATCCAAAGTATACCTCGGTTTTTACAAGTACACTAGGGTACGCACACAGGAAATTACATAAATTTTGTCATAAGCATAGTACTGTATGTGTGAAGTCTGCGCATTGAATTTTATGGTTTGACAAGATCACTCTGAGATCGTTTATTCATTGAAAACCCATCTCTGTTTCTGTGCCACACATATGGCTCTGATTACATTCAAAATATATTAGAAAGATTTTTGTATTTATCAAAAAAGAAAATTATATATATATATATATATTGCCCTCTTAAGTAACTTCAATACATTTTCATTAGTCTTTTACAGTAGCTTGACTGTATTTTCAAACTATGATTAAAGTTGCTTCCCCGACATTTCTCTTTAGCAATGAGGCACATACTGACCTCCATGGGATTAACAGTGATGTTGAGATTGGAGTCGTCCCAGTCCATCTCTGGGTCTTTTCTTCCCTCTTCGTCCTCTTTTGAGCCGTCCTGGTGGGTGGTGTGGATGCGGTAGATGCCCAAGACCACAATGACCACCAGAGCAGCGATGCACATTACAATGACCACTGTGGCAGCAGGAGGTGTGCCTGATGACACATACAGACAGACATACTGCATATGAATTCTATATTACATTGCTACAAAACATGGTTAAAACTGCATAAACTGTCTGTTGTGATTATTATTAACATAATTATTTATTGAACATTGTCATATATTTCTGTTGCCAGCCTTTGATACTGTACAACCAAGAAGCCCAAAACCCTTTCCATGTTAGAGGCATCTATTTTCCAGTCTTTTTCTGCATCAAACACCTTGAGACACCCATCCTGAGGTTCACTAGCTCCTGTCAGGCCCAGAATTCCCCCTGACCTGCTGTCGACCCCACACCTGTGCCCCATCTGCCATCTGAAAGTCTCATCTAACGCCAGCATATTTCATCAGAAGTAATTTTAATCATTCTAATATATGGTTCCAGTGTAGATACCGGGGGAATATTGCACGGCTCTCAGCCAATATATATATGTATACACACAGAGTTTGGTATGAAAACATACAGTAAAAACATTAATACTGTGAAATATTATTAACATTTATTAACATTTAGTAACACTTTATTTTAGGGTCTTTTAACTAGTTGTTTATTAGCATGCATATTAATAGAATATTGGCTGTTTATTAGTACTTATTAAGCACATATTAATGCCTTATTCTGCATGACCATATTCTACAGATTCTTCTTTCAGAAGATGCATAATAGCGCCCTCTACCATATAACAGTGAAAACATGAAAATTCTGTCAATGGCAGGGAAAGAGTTAATTTATTTAAGAAAAAATATATACACTACCAGTTAAAAGTTTGGAAACATTACTATTTTTAAAGTTTTTTTTTTTTTTTTTTTTTTTTTTTTTTGAATGAAGTCTCTTATGCTCATTAAGGCTGCATTTATTTCATAATGATTATCATCATTACTCCAGTCTTCAGTGTCACTGATATTAATATTATTTTATAACCTGTGATACTTTTTTTCAGGATTCTTTGATGAATAAATAGTAAAAAAAAATAAATATCAGCATTTATTTAAAATAAAAATATTTTGTAACAATATACAATACCTTTCAAACGTTTGGGGTCAGTAATTATTTTTCTTTCTTTTTTTGAACTTTTATTCAGCACGGATGTGTTAAATTGATAAAAAGTGATAGTAAAGATTTATATTGTTAGAAAAGATTTATATTTTGAATAAATGCTGTTCTTTTTAACCTTTTATTCATCAGTGAATCCTGAAAAAGTATCACAGGTTATAAAATAATATTAAGCAGCACAACTGTTTCCAACATTGATAGTAAATCATCATATTAGAATGATTTCTGAAGGATCATGTGACTCTGAAGACTATAGAGTAATGATGCTGAAAATTCAGATTTGCATCACAGAAATAAATTATATTTTAAAGTATATCAAAATAGAAAACCATAATTTTAAATTGCAATAATATTTCACAATATTGTTTTTTTTTTTCTGTATTTATTATGAAATAAATGCAGCCTTGATGAGCATAAGAGACTTTGTTCAAAAACATTAAAAATAGTAATGTTTCCAAACTTAGAGTGTATATAGAGAGAGGGAGAGAATCCCTCTGCTTTGCCTCTAACGGTGGTAAAATCACTGTAATTCATAACCTTGAGAGGCTTATTTCTTTAGTCACTGTATTCTACAATTATGTTTATTCATTCATAGTATTATGACTCACTGAGCCAAACAAAAATCAATACAATCCTGGATCGCTGCCGTTTAGTGCTTTTCTGTTCTAGGCAGCCGTGAGGTGAAGCTTTTTTAGCCGTGTTGACAGAGGAAGACAGTTTGGCACAGTTCACTTTAAGAACAGTGTCTCTTTCTGAGACCTTGCAGTCAGCAAGAGCAGAATTGGGAGCATGAGGTCACAGTGCCACCTGCTGTTTTTCCATGTCTCTCCTAAAGCAGCATGTCTGGCATCCTGTCATCTCCCTCTCCCTCTTTCTCTCTTCAGTCCAGAGAGCAGAATGCTCCATCTCGCTGCAGTCAGCTGCGCTCTCCGCGCCCTTGGGGAGATCACTGGTGTCCCTGGTGTGTGCGTGAGCTGGTAGAGTAAGTGTAATTTCCCAAACTCCTTCAAACCAACAATACGGTCTCAAGAGCCTGTCATCCGCTTAGACCCGTGTGCAGGGGTTTGTATGTACCGTATGTGTGTGCATTTTTAGAAGCTGAATTCTCCCATGAATAGTTTTTGTGACACATTTACTGTCCTTCTTAAAGCCACTTGTTTACAACTTAATTAGATGGTTTAACAAAGCAACAACACATTTTTAATTAATAACAAGGTAAATCAAGTTAGTATTTGCACAATAATATCACCCAGGGTAAAATGACTGCATGACTAGGCTTGGACGAACATCATTAAAGGATTAGTCCACTTTCAAATAAAATTTCCCTGATAATTTACTCACCTCCATGTCATCCAAGATGTTCATGTCTTTCTTTCTTCAGTCGAAAAGAAATTAAGGTTTTTGATGAAAACATTCCAGGATTTTTCTCCTTATAGTGGACTTCAATGGAGCCCAAACGGTTGAAGGTCAAAATTACAGTTTCAGTGCAGCTTCAAAGAGCTTTAAACGATACCAGACGAGGAATAAGAGTCTTATCTAGAGAAACGATTGGTCATTTTTAAAAAAAAATACAACTGTATATGCTTTATAAACACACATTATCGCCTTGTACGTGCTTCCACTTTTCGTATATTTCAAAAATCGTACGCTGTATGTCCTACGCCTTCCCTGTTATACTTACGGAACCGTATTCAACCGTTTGGTGCCCATTGAAGTCCAAGGAGAATAATCCTGGAATGATTTCATCAAAAACCTTCATTTCTTTCGACTGAAGAAAGAAAGATATGAACATCTTGAATGAAATGGGGTTGAGTAAATTATCAGGAAAATTTTATTTGAAAGTGAACTAATCCTTTAAGAGGAATCATGGCTGACTTTACCTGAGATGTGATCAGAGTCGGCCGTATGAACCACCAGTGGATGATGCACAGGTCTCATGTACTGGGATTGGACGGCCATGTGATTGACATGTTCCGCAGCCTCTGAGTTGTGCACTACTCCAATCTGCGGGGCGGGACAAACAGAAAATACTTTAGAGAGACAAGAGTTTGCTTAGGGAGAATGATGTGATTCCAGGAAATTAAGCTTTATGTCATGTCATAATTAAAAAAAATGCAATATGTTGGGATTGATCCTGAAGTAAAAAATTACATTAAGACCATTTTATAATGAAATTATGTTCATTAAAAGCATACTGATCCAAACAAGTCTGGGCTCAATGACAGTAAGTTTAGATTTCCTGCTGATTATCTAATGTCTCCTAAACCAGAAACATCATAAACTCAAAATGGCTACATGAAAATGGATTTCTTCACAGGAAGGAATATATATATATATATATATATATATATATATACAGAGCTCGGTTCAGTTCTCATCTAATATTGTCAGTGCAGTCAAATAAATAATATTGAACTGAATATTACATGTCCCGAACTAAGCAACTAGGCAACAGTAGCAAAGAAACCAGAAATGGAGGGAGAAATCATGCTCAGTTTAAAAAAAAAAATGATGATGAAAAGTCCCACTTATGTATTAAAGGTCTACAAATTTGCACAAATTTAGATCTATGAAATTTAGGATATTGTACAATGCCCTTAATTTTCAAAGTATTTTGTCATAGTAGCTGCTGTTGTATCAAGTGCTTCCACTGCATTTACAGGGGTTTGTCCAGCAGATGTCCCAATTTCCCCAAATTTCTTCTGTGTAATCTGGACAATCATTCAGAAAGATTGATGAGCAGTTATTTAAATGGACCTCCATTTTACTACCACCTGGCTTATTATTGCAGTATCATCAATTTCAGATTTATCCACCCCTAAAAGTTACAAAAAAAATAAAAAATGGCTGGCCAATTTACACACTAGTCCGACAGTCTTTTTTTGTCCCAGTGGACAGCTCTTAGTCAGAAATCAAGAGTTTAAAGTCTGACTCTACGAGAACAGTTTTTGGAAACTTTTAAGCACCAAGAGTCAAAAAGTGCAAAAAGCTGAAAGAAGAGCAGAAATTGAAAGAGGGGATAAAGTAAATGGATGATAAAAAGAGTAAGAAGCCATGCCCAGTATGAAGGCAGTCTCTGACCTCCAAGTTGAACTCATTGCTTGTGTAGCGTCCATTCAGTTCAGAGCAACTGAGCCGGAACCTTCTCTCAGACAGACCGCCAGGCTTCCAGTTACGGTACCTCACCTGCCTGATGGCCTGTTCATAATGCGCCATGGAGTCAACACCTGAGACCAAAGAAAGACCAGTGTCAGGAACTTGCTCTGCTCACACAAAAGAGCTCCAGAGCCCTGAGACACACTCAACATGAAGCTCCTGAAGTAGGAGGTCTCAGTCCTTCTCTAATAAATGTACCCGGCACTCTCAAACCACTTTACCAAATGTCAAGGTGATTTGAATTTGCTTGCAAAAAGCCAAATGCACAGTATGATTGATAGAGACAGAGATCTGTTCGAGAGTCTGAGCAGGATCTGGGTTAAAGGATTTTGAGCAGTCGAGAGTGACTTTTAAAGATCAAAACTTTTTTTGAAAAGCATAGAAGCGTTTGAATTTGACCTACCAGATATACAAAGAGTGCAAAACCTTTCTTTTGCACTGATATCAGCTGGAAAAATGCATGCTAATTATTTTTTTCATGTGAATTGTTTTTAAAGGGGTAGAGTCTGTCATCATTTACTGATTAAATCAAACGCATATCATTTCCTTTATGTTCTGGTCACTCTTTTGCATTGCATTATATCAAAATGATACCAAAGAATGATTTAATATATACACCAACATTCAAAAGTTTGGGATCAATACAACTTCTTTTTAAAAGAAATGAATACTTTTATTCAACAATGATACTTTAAATTGATCAAAAGTGACAGTAAATAAATATATAATGTCACAAAAGATTTATATTTCAAACAAATGCTGTTCTTTTTTATTGTCTATTCATCAAATATGTGAATAATTGTATCACGGTTTCAACAGAAATCTGAAGCAGCACAACTGTTTTTCAACAATGATAATAATAATAAAAAATGTGTCTTTAGCATCAAATCATCATATTAGAATGATTTCTGGAGGATCATGTGACACTAAAGACCGGAGTAATGATGCTGAAAAGCCAGCTTTGATCACAGGAATAAATTACATTTTAAAATGTATTAAAATAGAAAACAGTTATTTAATTTGTAGCGATAAGAGATAAAAACATTTAAACTTTTGAAAAGTAATATATTCCAAATCTTTTGAAGCCATACAATAGCTTTATGCAATGTAAAAACAAACCAAAATTTAAGTTGTTATTCCCTTAAATTTCAGTTATTAAATACTATTGTATTTAAATACTATTGGATACTATTGTTTGGCTTCGGAACTTGACTTTGAATATAACAGACAAGTCAAATAGAGCTATTTTATGCTTTCATGGTGTTTTGTTTTTGTCATTTTGGAGCATGATCCCCATTCATTGTCATTATATGCAAAAGTGTGGCCAGCATGTGCTTCAGCATATCTCATTTTTTGTACCACAGAGTAAAGAAACAGGTTTGGATGACATGAGGGTGAGTAAATAATAGGGGTGTAATGGTACATGTATTTGTCCCGGTATGGATGTCACAGTTCGGTTCATGCAGTTAGACGACGAATACAGTCAGTCACAAGCGATCCACACTCCAATCCAGAAGGGGGCGCGCATGGTAATGCAACGCTGTTTGCTAATGACAACAGGAAAAAGAGCAGAAGAACAACAGCACATACACGAATGACTTGAGCGCTTGAAAACAAAGTCCACTAGATAGTGTGCACGTGCATGTGTCTTTCTGCGCTCATGGACAAAGGAGAATACTTTGAAAGGCTCACGCACTTAACTGCGAGTGAAACAGAGCGGAACGTGGAAAGTAAAGCATAGGAGGGTTGGGCTTAAACTTTAAAGATACCATCGAATGTTTTTTTACAAGATGTAATATAAGTCTAAGGTGTCCCTGAATGTGTCTGTGAAGTTTCAGCTCAAAATACCCCAAAGATTTTTTTTATTAATTTTTTTAACTGCCTATTTTGGGGCATAATTAGAAATGCGCCAATTCAGGTTGCGGCCCCTTTAAATGGTTCACACAGCTAATATAACCCTCAAAATGGATCTTTACAAAGTGTTCATCATACATGCTGCATGCATGCGTCGAATTATGTGAGTATTGTATTTATTTGGATGTTTACATTTGATTCTGAATGAATTTGAGGCTGTGATCCATGGCTAACGGCTAATGCTACACTGTTGGAGAGATTTATAAAGAATGAAGTTGTGTTTATGAATTATACAGACTGCAAGTGTTTAAAAATGAAAATAGCGACGACTCTTGTCTCCTGTGAATACAGTAATAAACGATGGTAACTTTAACAACATTTAACAGTACATTAGCAACATGCTAACGAAACATTTACAATTATCACTAAAAAAAATCATGTTATCATGGATCATGTCAGTTATTATTGCTCCATCTGCCATTTTTCGCTATTGTTCTTGCTTGCTTACCTAGCCTGATGATTCAGCTGTGCACAGATCCAGACGTTAATACTGGCTGCCCTTGTCTAATGCCTTTCATAATGTTGGGAACATGGGCTGGCATATGCAAATATTGGGGGCGTACATATTAATGATCCCGACTGTTACGTAACAGTTGGTGTTATGTTGAGATTCGCCTGTTCTTCGGAGGTCTTTTAAACAAATGAGATTTATATAAGAAGGAGGAAACAATGGAGTTTGAGACTCAATGTATGTCATTTCCATGTACTGAACTCTTGTTATTCAACTGTGCCGAGGTAAATTCAATTTTTGAATCTAGGGTACCTTTAAATGTTTAAATATAATTTAAGTGGAGCAAATTGTAACACTCCTAATGCACAAGTTTTATTTTTCATTATTTTATTTATTTTGTACTTTTATAACACAAGATGCTTTTCAGTTTTGTATCTGTTACCAAATACCTTTTAGTTTGTTTTTATCAGCCCTGCAAAAAATATGATCTATTCTGTTTACTGCTTAGTGCTTACTACACTATAGGAGACTGTACTGTGCTAACTAGGGGACTAAATGCTTCTAGGTGGAACAAACTGTGATTTGCACTACTGTCTGTTCAAAAGAAATAAAAAGAAATCTAGCGTTGTGGATTTGTTCTTTTGTTTGGTCCGGTAACACTTTAGTTTAGGGTCCAATTCTCACTATGAACTAGTTGCTTAATAGCATGCATATTACTAGAATATTGGCTGTGTATTAGTACTTATAAAGCACATATTAATGCCTTATTCTACATCCCTCAATCCTACCCAACACCTAAACTTAACAACTACCTTATTAACTAATAATAAGTAGTAATAATGAGTTTAGTGAGGCAATAGTCATAGTTAATAGTGAGAATTTGACCCAAAACTAAAGTGTGACCATTTTTCCTTTTGTACTGAAATCATACCGAACCGTGACCCCAAAATTGAGGTACACATGCTGAACCGTGACTTCTGTATACCGTTACACCTCTAGTAAATAATGACAGATTTCTCCTTTTTGGGCTATTTCCTTTACGTTTATTGCTTATCCACAACCTGAGGCTTTACATTGTTCCAGTTGTTTCATTTTAGCATGAGCTCTCCATGTTAGAACGTATTTAAATCTAGATCTGTATGCATGTATCTGTAGATGTCCTGTAGTACAATAAGTTACAGGCACATATACACTGATCTAGATTTAACAACTCATGCTAAATGAAGCAATGCAATAAATAAGCAATAAATGAAGTCACTGAAATGTGATTATGAGAAACACTCTGGCAGCAGATGACTGTATAGTAGATCCGAGACATGTGGTGGACCATACCATAGATGGAGATGCCAGAGGTAGAGTTGGTGGCATCCAGATGTTTGCCCAAGAGAGAGCTGTGGTGGATCTCCAGACTCTCCCACTCCGGGTCCAGCTCCTCTCCGATCACCAGCACATCACAATAATCCAGGTTATGCATCAACTCCAGGACGCCAGGCCTCCGGACTGCACAAACACACACACTGTTACACTGGCAGAGATATGCAGCGGCAAATATATGACCTTGCGCTGTATCCACAAACAACCATTGATTGTGTATGAATTTAATTTCAATGATTTATTGTTTCACTTCCCCTGGCTCTGCACTCGATAAAAGAAGCCAGATACTTTTGTTGAACTTTAAATGAAAAAAGACACTAATAAAAAACAATTGACTTAAGGTCAGTGTAACAACCAGAAGGAGGCATTTATAATCTTGATAATAATAGACTAAACCATTATCCGTGGGAAGAAAATTCAGTAAATATACTAAAACGTTTATACGGTTACATTACAGGCAAAATGTGCAACTGTGGCACCCGTGAAATGGATGAATGCCAAGGAGTGAGATTATGTTAATATATGAGCTGTGAAAGTGAGTCATCTATCACCTATGCTGAGGGTGGCGTCGGTCTTGGTGACGGTACTAATGATGTGTATGTCCTTGAAAAGGGCCACTCCGACAGGAGCTCGGAGCTGAGCTACGGGCCAAACCAGCCACTTCACTCCGGCAATGGTGATCCGAGGTTCGCTGGGCGGCATCACCATCACCATCGCCTTGATGTCTGGAATGGAGATGCACGTATCTTCACCGAAACACCTACAAGTTGCAAAACGGAGAGAAGGGAATAAGAGAATAAGAGAATAAGTGTTTTTAAATTAGCCTATAGTCTCGTCTATGCCTTTTGTACATTGCTTTTCAGCAGATTTTACACAACACAATGAGACCACAACTATGTTTGGATACACCTATTTGTCATGGTCTTTTGTATTATTAGAAACATTCATTCAGGTGTGTCCAAACTTTAGACTTATAGTGTATGCATGAAAGACGACTTCTTTATATTCTTTATAAAAGGCAGAACATACAAAATCCGGTAGTAAAAACTTTAACCTTTTTAATGGACTCTTTTTTAACAACTAAATATGCAATTCATACCATTACAAACCAACAATTTCAGTAACACATGACAAATTTAAATAAAGGGTAACACTTTAGTTTAGGGTCCAATTCTCACTATTAACTAGTTGCTTATTAGCATGCATAGCATGCATTACTAGGGTACTGGCTGTTTATTAGTGCTTATAAAGCACATATTAATGCTTTATTCTGCATGACCAAGTCATTTCACTCGGCGGCCATCTTTGAAACGCCTCTCGGGCATGCAACTGCAGCTCCTATCTGAAATCTCACAACAACTGTCTCATAAATTTGGTTTCTAAATGCTTGAATTATGACAAAAAAAAAATCTCTTTTTTAGGCTGGATCAAGCTAATGCACATGCACAGTCCTAAGTGCACGTCTGACTGTTTCTAAAGGAACCGGAGCTTTTAATGTCCACTGCAGTGATGCAATGACTTTACCAATCAGCGATTGGCTCTTGTTTAGAAGGCGGGGCTTATTCCGTCATTTTGTGCGTTGCACTTTCTCCCATTCAAAACGATACGAGTGATGCATCTTTTGTCATTCTATAGTCTTTGCCTAAACTTAAAAACGACTTTACTAACTATTAATTAGGAGTTTATTGAGGCAAAAGTTGTAGTTTGTAGTTCATTAATATTAAGAATTAGACCATAATCTAAAGTGAACAAAATAAAATAAAATTAAAGAAATGTATACAGGTCTTTCCAAGTAATCAATGGACAATTATGTTAAAATGAAAATTAAATATGCACGGGTCATTTCGTTCCCCTTTATGAAGATGTGCCCAGAGTATAACGTAGTATATATATATATATATATATATATATATATATATATTAAAAATATATTTTATAAATTTATATTTTATTATATATATATATATATATATATATATATATATATATATATTTATTTTATTTTTTTCTGAACCTATGACTAACAAATATTTAAATGGAATTGATGAGGCTCACATGCAAGATTATTGAGAAATACATGAAATATCAAGAAATTAAATTTTATAGCATTTAAACACACTTTATTTAACATTGGAATTGCTTAACAGTCTTGCTTCCTAAAATAAATTCTTTATCTCACTTTGAGTAAGAGCCCATTAAGATGCACTGGCGCTCACAAACTCTTTTCCAGGTGAGTGTTTGGACAGTTGACGACTGCAGTGTTTGACTGTTGTTTTAGACTGTCACCATCAGCTTCAGCACACTCGCACCTCACAGGTGAAATCTACCAATTAACGATGCCGCAATATAGTTAGTTTTAAAGCAGCGAGTCGACAAAAATATTTGCGAGAACACGAGCAGTGTGCTCAGCTTGGTGCCACTTCCTCCTGATGCCAGCTGAAGAAGTTGGTATGGCAGTCAGAAGCAGTGCTGATTAAGACCGAGGCGCTGAAGCGTGGACTGAAACAGACTCACACACAGACCTGCTGGGGAAATTGGAGTTTCTCCAGCTTCATTACAGCTAGAATGCGAGGAGAAAGGGGGAAATAAAGTGTCTTAGGATTAACAGGCCTCCCTTTCTCACGATGCACCCCGTAATTACTCTTTTTCAAGGGTGAGCCCTAAAGAGCACTCGTTGGTTTACTAATTCATTTATATACTCACCCACTAATTAAGAACTATTTGTTTGTTTGAGACAACAACCCGCTTTCTGCCACCGTCGCGGGTGGAGTGATGCTTAGCCGTGCTCGAGCGATGGTGCGCTATCTCTCGGAGGTAATTCCTCTGTACGGCTCGCCTAAATGCTCTCCCTCAAGCGGCCACAGAGAATGGCCTTGAATGAGAAGGAAGGGGAGCGCAAAATTGTGTGGAACCAACAAAACAATTACGTCTAATGACTGCAGTAAAAATGACGCTGGAAAGTTTGTGATGTGTAAAAGTGGCTCCCTTCGGTAGGTGGCTAGACGCACTAAAGTAAAATAGTCGAGAGCATGCTCACTCATTAAACAGGCTTCGTGAAAAAGGCCAACAATCTTGCTTTATTTACAGGGCTGATTTAAGGATATTGGGAGCTGGTCTAAGCCGGACTCCGGCTATTACAAGAGCTACGGCTCACTCCACTATCGACCAGAGAAGTCTGTTCTTATTTAGGCAATCCTCTTCACCGATGCACACCAGACAAGTGGAGAAGCCTCTGTCTTCTGTTCATTCTCTCCTGCTCTCACTTTCTCCATGGTAAAGTTTCATTTGGGCACATATCAGCCGGGTGCAATTGGATCCAATAGGTTTCATTAGACTGCTGTCAGAAGACACGATCCTTCCACCCTTGACAATCAAATGAGCATCTCCGAAGGGAAAAGGACACCCACAAAAACACTGTGAATGTAACTGGAAGTGTTTCAAAAGTTTGGGGTTGGTAAGATTTTTGTAATGTTTTGGAAAGATGTCTCGTATGCTCACCAAGGCAGCATTTATTTGATCAAAAATATAGTAATAATATTAACATTTAAATAACTTTTCTAACTTTTAATATACAGTATATTAACATTTCATTTATTCCTGCAACTGCAGAGCTGAATTTTCAACACCCATTACTCTAGTCTTTAGTGTCACATGATCCTTTAGAAATCATTCAAATATTCTGATTTGCCACTCATGAAACATTTATTATTATTATCAATGTTGAAATATTTTTTTGCGTGGAAACGGTGCTACATTTATTTTCAGGACTCTCTGGTAAATCGAATGTTCAAACGAACAGAACTTATTTGAATACATTTTGAATATATTGGCTAAATACTAAAGCTATTGCAAAAATAAGCAGCTTTTGCATCAGTTCATTTAAATGGACCGTCTGAACATACTGACTCAATAAAATGATCCCAAAGTTTATTATGAGACAGAATGAAGTCTAATTATCAGTTTAGTTCACTCTTCTGTAAGCTGCATCTAAAATACAAAAATGTAGTTAAAAAAAGAATATATTTTTCATTGAAAAGCTACACAGCTCAACAACTAAGCTATTGTCACGCTAGTAAATCACAGTTATTTATTAGAGCAGGGTGAACTGTACAAAATAAATCAATCCTTTCTTTCTTGGAGTGATACTGTTGGACATCAAAGGCAGTCTGGGTAATGATCAATAAACAAGAACCATCAAACCATCATTTTCCCCAATTATTGACATGAAGTGCTCGACAGTAAAGCCTCTGAGAATGTGAATGAGGATGGGGGTGATAAGTTGAGAGAGATACAGTGAGAGTGAGAGAAAAGAGATAAAAGAGAAAAAAAGAATGTGAGAACACAGTTAAAATTCGGGGTGGGCAGTGGTGTAACTTTGTTTTATAAAGTAGGTGGGAGAGGAGTGTGTGTGTGTGTGTGTGCTGGTTATATCAGAAATGTGCAATAATAAATGCATAAAATATAACATTACAATGTCCAGAAATCAATTTCAGTAGTACATTGAGTTTAATTTATTGATATAGATCTCATGTTTAATGTAATAGTTTGACCTTATATCTATCTAATATGGAGTTCCTCAGGGTTCAATGTTGGGCCCAATTCTATTTAGCAATATATGTTTCCACTTGGGCAGATTATCAGGAAATATGGTCTTGGGTATCATTGCTATGCAGATGATACTCAGATTTACATCACCACTAGCCCTGATGTCCACTGCAAGTTAATTACTTTGAGTAGGTGTCTAGAAGAGATGCTGAATAACTTTCTGAAGCGGAACAGCTTCAAAACTGATTTGATGCTGATTGGTACAGTGGCGGCTACTCGGTCTTGTCTCTGGTTTTGTTGATTGCCGCATGGTACTTAATACTTCACAAGTGTGAAGGTGTGATCCACAGTAAACATTTGATGCACATATAAAACATATTTCTAAAATCACTTTTATCCATCTTAGGAACATTGCACGACTTTTCTCACTTGTTTTGACGCAGAACGGCTTGTATACGTCTTCATTACGACTAGGTTAGATTATTGTAATGCCTTGTTCTCTGGCTTTCCAGCTAAATCTCTAGCAGGCTACAGTATATTCATTATTCTACTGCTCGTGTGCTTACTTGTTCTTCTCCTCTGGAACACATTACACTTGTTCTTGCACAGTCCTTACACTCCATCATGCTCTCTCCGTTCTGCCAAGTCTCTTTTACTTCATCAGCCTTCATGTAAACTTCAGACCATGGGAGAAAGAGCTTTTTCATTCAAAGCCCCCAAGCTATGAATGTGCTTCCTTACACCATCAGAAATGCATCAACTTTGGGACACGTTGATTAAGACGCATTTATTTAAGGTTGTTTTTAATTAACTGTTGTACTGTTCTTATTGTTGTTTTTGTTTTATTTTATGTTAGTGCTTTGGGTTTAAGAAGAGCGCATTACAAATAAAATGCATTATTATTATTAATTGTGTGTGTGTGTGTGTACTGTTCCTTTAAGCCATGTTTTGCAGTGTTGTGCAGAGCTGTGTTGTCACTCTCTGACCTGTGCTGTGTCATGCTGTTTGATGGCATCTTTAATAGTGTTGTTCTGTACTGCAGAGGATGGCTCTCTGACACAACTATTCTCTTTTATCATGGCCTTTCATGTGCTCATCGACTCGTCTCACTGCAGTCATCACCACCAGCAGGCCTGTCTATTATCCACAGACACGCGACCACTGCCACAACACTACATGAACACTCCCTGCTGAAAATAACAGCTTCGGCACAAGTTGCTATGCTATCATCTCTGTAGCTAAAACAGTACATGGCACTTGCAACACCAAGGTCATGGGTTCAATTCCTATGGAATGCATGAACTGATAAAATGCATGCCTTTAATGTAATATAAGCTGCTTTGGATAAAATCTTCTGCCAAATGCATAAATGTAAATGAGCTGGTTTAAGATGGTCTAGATGATGGTGTTCGGCTGGTTTAGGCAGTTGCAAGTGCCCAAAACCTCTCTGAAACTGAAACTTGTAAACCAGACCAAT
The DNA here is from genome assembly GCF_018812025.1 of Megalobrama amblycephala. Lineage (NCBI taxonomy): Eukaryota > Metazoa > Chordata > Actinopteri > Cypriniformes > Xenocyprididae > Megalobrama > Megalobrama amblycephala. The sequence goes on along the minus strand of NC_063060.1, from coordinate 42,867,745 downwards.
TCGACTAGACTGGAAGACCAGCTAAGACCAGCAAAACAAACAGTGGTGATCAGAATTATTGGCACCCTTGGTAAATATGATCAAAGATGACTGTAAAAATAAATCTGAATTGTTTATCCTTTTGATCTTTAATTCTTTAAATTAGCAAAATTCTAACCTTTCATTGAAGAAAAAGAATTGAAAGTGGGGGGAAGTCACATTATGAAATAAATGTTTATCTACAAAACACGTTGGCCACAATTATTGGCACCCTTTTATTCAATAATTTTTGCAACCTCATTTGCCAAGAAAACAGCTCTCACTCTTCTTCTATAATGCCTGATGAGTTTGGAGAACACCTGACAAGAGATCAGAGACCATTCCTTCATACAGAATCTCTCCAGATCCTTCAGATTCCAGCTCCATGTTGGTGCTTCTTCTCTTCAGTTCACTCCACTCATTTTCTTTAGGGTTCAGGTCAGGGGACTGGGAAGACCATGGCAGAAGCTTCATTTTGTGCTCAGTGACACATTTTTGTGTTGGTTTTGATGTTTGTTTTGGATCATTGTCCTGATGGAAGATCCAACCACAGCCCATTGTTGGATTTCTAGCAGAAGCGGTCAGGTTTTAATTTTTTATTTTTTGGTATTTGATAGAATCCATGATACCATGTATCTGAACAAGATGTCCAGGACCTCCAGCAGAAAAACAGGCCCACAACATTAAAGATCCAGCAGTATATTCAACCGTGGGTACTTTTTATCCATGTGTGCACCAAACCCATCTGGTGGGTTTGCTGCCAAAAAGCTCTTTTTTTATTTCATCTGACCATAGATTTATTTCATAATGTGATTTCTCCCCCACTTTAAATTTTTTTCCTTCAATGAAAGGTTAGATTTTTGCTAATTTTATTAATTAAAGATCAAAAGGATAAACAATGCAGATTTATTTTTATAGTCATCTTTGATCATATTTACCAAGGGTGCCAATAATTATGACCACCATAATTGTATATATGATAAAAGTTAAACTGATAATTATGATTATTAACCACAATCGTTCTCAGTTGAGAAATTTCTATCTAATATTCTATTTCTTTCACATAAGCACAAATCAAGAATCCTTCATATGCAAGGTTTATTTTACATTATTCCTGATTTATTATATTTATCATATACATAAACACACGCTTCTCTCAAAAGCTAGATGAGTGCAGTGTAATGTGGCAAATTAAGCAAAAATTTAATTAAACAGACATTCTACTGACTATTAAGTAACTTTGCAACTACATGTCAACTTATTCTACTAACCATAACCTAACAGTCTACTAATACTCTAATGAGAGTTTGCTGACATGTGGTGCAACATTACTTATAGTCAACAGAATGAAACCATCAAAATAAAGTGTGACTTAATAACATATAATTTACTATATTATGATAAAATAATAAACAATACACTGTATTATAATATAATGTAATTATTCATGATCGACAATTAAATATGACCGAGTTTGCTACTCCCACAGTTTGATATGGGAGAATACTATACCGGAAGCTTATGCAGCACTGAGATTTTAGTGGAAATAAGTAGGCAGTAAAATAAGTTGGAAGTAATACTTGTAATACTTCCTAATTATGTTAATGTTTTTGTAATACTTCCAAATTATGTTAATGTTTTGGAAAAGATGTTGTATTGGGATTGCATAAGTGCATTTATACAGCAACCACAATTGCAAACAATAAAGTCGAGATTCTTGTTTGGATTTATTACAATTTGTCACTGAGAAGGTTTGCTTGCTGATATTGACGCATGTAAGAACACAGGCCGGCTGTATGAGCAGAATATCGCAACATGCATGTGTTTTGTGTTTTCAGATCTTTAGAGTGTATCCGTTAAAGAGAAAAGTTCTGATTGGGGGATTTGAACTCTTGACATCTGGCAACCCAAAGCATGAAAGCTTGTGGAGGCTTGTTACAAATGCAAGACATTGGAAATGTCAGTTTTTTAAAAAAAAAGGAAAAAACAACAAGAAGGAAAATATTGCAGACATGTATGCTTAATCAATAGAAGCGAAAATAGTGATCACAATTTTGTGTCACGATTAATCCTGCAGCCCTAGCTTAAGTTTTATTTTTCAGCAGGGCAACACTTTTGACTCTTTTCTTTTCTCAAAGTTGCCTAGGTAAGTTTCTGTGGGATATGTGGGAATGAGTTAAGGGTAGATCCAGATTGAATGCAGGAATCGAGACTCATGCAGTGCAAGACAGATGTTATCGGTAACCAGCCCAACCCCGCAGACTCATCCCTTAGCTCAGCCTTCTGCTACTGTTCCTCCTCACATCTAGCCTTGTTTTTATTAACACCACTTGCTTTTGAGATGAAAGAAAATCTCTTTAAATGAACCCCTAGGATGCAAGCTACTTGCACGTATTCATTCACTGGAATATTTACTTCCATACTTAGTATTCATCCTATAATTTCATTGCAGCAAAATCAATCTAATAAAGTGAAACTGACATGTGAAGGCCAAGTATACTCCTCTGCATTTAACCCATCCAAGTTAGTGCACACACATTAAGAGTAGTGAGTAGTGAACACACACACACACACACACACACATTGCAAACTGTGGACACACATACAGACACAGAGCAGTAGGCAGCCATTTGCTGTGGCGCCCGGGGAGTGATTGGGCGTTAGGTGCCTACTCAAGGGTGTTGAGACTCAAACCCGCAACCTTCGGGTTACCAGTCTGACTCTCTAACCATTAGGCCACGAATGCCCCTTTATGAGTTGATGAACACTTCATGAGCTGGTGTTGTGACCTTTAGAGCGGTACTCACTGAACTGTGGTGGTTATGTGGAGTTTGCGCAGACCGGGAGTGGGAAACTGCCGAGAGTTGATGTAGGAAACTTTTGTCATGGCTGTGTTGATGCTCTCCAAGTCATCTGCCTCCATGACCAGCACTGACTGAGCCGGGTTGAAGTGGAACTGAGAGGGATCAAGAGAGTGTGAGAATTTTCATAATCAAGAGAGAGAAATATAACCCTTAAAGCAAAGGGGTGAACGAACAAGTCAACACATTTACATATAGATGAATAAATGATGGCTGGGTATGACTGATGTCAAAGGATTCTCAAATATATTCAGATAATATTATAGAGATGGACAAAGAATGGAATGCGTATACTTTTTCCATTGAAAGGCTTTGCATATATGTATGCGTATGTACCTTTATGCCTTTGCCCAGACTTTCAAGTGAACTGATGTCCAGACCCTCCTTGCAAGCCTGTAGGCAGGAGATCACCTTTTGAGTTGCAATCTTTCCAGGTCTGATAGTCAAGCCTGAGAGGCTTCCCCGGAAATACTGAGTGAACCGTGGAGTGGTCACCTCTCCTCCTGTAGACAAACACACTAACAATTAGGCACACACACACACACATACTCACAGTCGCTGGCAACAAAATATAGTGTAAAAAAGCAAAAGATATCTGGAAGCTAAGTGACACTCTGTGTCAAAATGTCAAAAACACTTTATCTGGCACTATCCAGACTCCAGAGGTAGGAAAACAAGCCTGTCTGGTGAAATGCCTCCATCTGCTCAGTTTTAAAAATAAGTGATTTTGTATTCTTTGCTGTTTATGGTAACCCACAATCCTGTGCATGCGATTCAGCAGTTTCTCAAAAGAACGAAATAAGCTATGATGGACCAGTTGCATGAAGTCAGTTCATTTATAAATTCTCAATATAAATCTTTTTAACCCTTATGTTGTGTTTGGGTCAATTTGACCTGGAGAGGATTTTCTTTTTCCTGAAAATGTTAGTTAAATATTATCACATTGGACTAATATAATTGGTGTAGCGACCAGGGCGGGCGAGAGCCGTGAGGGAACGGCGCGAGAGTTAATGAGCTCTACCTGGGAGGCGCGCCGGCCTTGAGTCTCTCACGGAGGAGCTCCGGAAGCATAAAAGAAGGAGCGACGACAGTGAAGGACGAGAGAGGACCAGGCCTGGATATTATTTTATGTTTTATTATGTTGGTGCGGCCGGCAGATGTCCACGAGGGTCTGCCGGCATTACTTTCATTCTGTTCTTTGTTTATTTTATTAAAGATTATTGTTTTAACGTTCGCCGGTTCCCGCCTCCTTCTTCCCGCACATACGAACTGTGTTACATTTGGTATAACTAATTCCCAAACAATTTTGGGGATAATTTTTGTACTTTTTAGGATATTTTTTCCACCTTGTTACAATCAATTAGTTTAAAAAATGAATACAAAGCATGTCCTAATTGAAAGAAACAAGTTGACAAAAAGATTGAATCTTATATTTGGTGATAATATAGCATAACGAGAGATTTATAAGCTATTTTTATTCCGTAGGGCCGGTCATTCAATTTGTTCCATAATTAAAGTATTTCAAAACAAACTTCCTTCGATAAACATTAAAGCACACCAGTGTGATAAACGGTGCAATTTTTTTTTTTCCCATATTTTGTTGAATATTGACAAAATTGTCCACAAATAATGCTTTTTTTTTCACTCAAAAATTGAGGAGCATAAACTCAGATCAATGAGGCCTATGATCAATCAGATCCAAAAAGAACTACAAAACTTGTCCTAATTGAAAGAAAACAAGTTGACAAAAAGATTGAATCCAATATTGGGTGATAATATAGCATAGTGAGAGATTTATAAGCAATTTATTTATTTATTTATTTATTTTGTAGGCCGGTCATTTTTGACTAGGAACACCACAATTGTGACTTTGTGCCATTTTGTATGAAATAAAAGCATTTCAAAACAAACTTCCTGGTTAAACATTAAAGAACATTAGTGTATATTCTATATTTTGTTGAATATTGACAAAATTATCCACAAATAATGCTTTTTTTTTCACTCAAAACTGAGGTACATAAGCTCAGATCAATGAGGCCTATGTTCAATCAGATCCAAAAATAAATACAAAACATGTCCTAATTGAAAGAAAGCAATTTGACAAAAAGATTGAATCCAATATTGGGTGATAATATAGCATAACAAGAGATTTATAAGCTATTTTTTGTAGGCGGGTCATTTTTGACTAGGAACACCACAAGTGTGACTTTGTGCTATTTTGTAAGAAATAAATGCATTTCAAAACAAACTTCCTGGTTAAACATTAAAGAACATTAGTGTTTATTCCATATTTTGTTAAATATTGATCAAATTATCCACAAATAATGTTTTTTTTTTTTTCACTCAAAACTGAGGTATATAAGCTCAGATCAATGAGGCCTATGATCGATCGGATCCAACTGAAAGAAAACAAGTTGACAAAAAGACTGAATCCAATATTTGGTGATAATATAGCATAACAAGAGATTTAAAAGCAATTTTAAAAGGCTGGTCTTTTTTGGCCGAGAACATCAAAGATGTTACATGGTTTTCAGCACAGCACAAGGGTTCAAATATTTTCACAGTTCTTTCAAGCTAGTACCATATTGATATCATCATTGTTCAATTCATACTGTATTTTTCAGCAAGCAATTCAGTTCAAAACACTTAAATGAAGATAATTTCAGCCTTAGGTGTTGTTGGTTGTTAAACACTTCACATCATTTAAAATTGGCATGAAATAATATTCACTCTGTTTTCTAAATGCATGTTATTGATATTAATGTGAACGATTCATCCATGTACATTTTTCTTTTTTACCTCATAATTTTTAATGTTATAAAATGTCGATCTTGACACATGCAATACATTTATTCCTCTTCATCCCTGCCTACTTTCTTACAAACGGCTGCAAGCTCGCATTCAGATCTGCCTCCATCCAATCAACAAACGACAGGTAAAACAGGTAAATTACAGTTTGAAAATCACACCTTTATAGTACAATGTTCTGCATTCAAAATCTAACTAATAATGATCACATCATGTAATATTTGCATAGTGAATTGCTACTTGTCATGCATTAATTTGCATATCAAATGGCGATCTGTCTTTTCTTTCTTTCCTGAGTGACAACATCTTTTATTTATTTTTTTTTTTTAAATAAATGACTGGTCACCCTGACCGATTTAATAGGTTCCTTGATAAAACGTGAGAGCGTTTAACACATGCTGCTTTCCCTCCCGTACATCCCTCACTGATGAGCCGGCAGATTTAGAGTCTAATAGCTCCAGATGCAGTGAATTCTGTCACTCCTAAAGATTCACAATGAGGGTCTGTGCTTCCAATGCTTAATTGCTTCTGTTTTAAATTATTTAGTTGACAGATGTTATCAATTAAATGTTATTCCACAGATGAAACAGCAGAGGAACATTTGCATTCTCGTTCGTGCTCCCCCTAAAGGACAAGAGCGCTAATGAGACTGCAGTCCTCGCAGGGCATATCAGAGCTGTCACCGTCTCATCTGTATCGATCAGTGGTGGCATAACAGACAATAACAAGCAGAACACATCCTGAGCACACAGTCATGACCTTACATTTAGATAAGCACATCTGATCTCAGTAATGACCTTATTTATCATACTTTATACACACTTATTATAGGGCAGCATTTTTCTTTTTTCAAGGAATAGTTCATCTAAAAAATATAATGAATCATTTACTGAATTTGATTTCTTTTTAATCATACTATTATGGTGCTTTTTATGGAAGCTTGATTCTGCCACGGAATAAAAAATAGAAAGGGTATAAATTCAACTTTTTATCTAGTTACAGAGTCAGAATTGAGTTGTAAAGTCAGAATTGTGAGATATAAACTAAATTGCTAGTTACAAAGTGAATTGTGAAATATAAACACAAAGTCAATATTTATTTCCTCAGAATTGGACTTTATAACTTATTGCGAGTTTATTTCACAATTTTGACTTTATGACTCACAATTGAGTTTATATTTCACAATTCTGACTTTTTTTATCTTACAATTCTGACTTTATAACTCACAATTCTGACTTTATAACTCACAATTCTGACTTTATAACTCACAATTTACTTTATAAATCACAATTCTGACTTTATAACTCACAATTGAGTTTATATCTCACAATTCTGACTTTATATCTCGCAACTGAGTTTATATCTCACAATTGAGTTTATATCTCACAATTCTGACTTCATAACTCACAATTCTGACTTTATAACTCACAATTCTAAATTTATAACTCACAATTGAGTTTATATCTCACTTTATAACTCACAATTCTGACTTTATAACTCACAATTCTGACTTTATAAATCACAATTCAGACTTTATAAATCACAATTCTAACTTTATAACTTACAATTGACTTTATAAATCACAATTCTGACTTTATAAATCACAATTCTAACTTTATAACGCACAATTCTAACTTTATAAATCACAATTCTGACTTTATAACTCACAATTTGACTTTATAACTCACAATTCTGACTTTATAAATCACAATTGAGTTTATAACTCACAAGTCTGACTTTATATCTCCCAACTGAGTTTATATCTAACAATTCTGACTTTATAACTCGCAAATGAGTTTATATCTCACAATTCTGACTTTATAACTCGCAAATGAGTTTATATCTCACAATTCTGACTTTATAACTCAAAATTGAGTTTATATCTCACAATTCTGACTTTATAACTCGCAACTGAGTTTATATCTCACAATTTTGACTTTATAACTGGCAATTCTAACTTTATAACTCACAATTGAGTTTATAACTCACAATTCTGACTTTATAACTCACAATTGAGTTTATAACTCACGATTCTGACTTTATAAATCACAATTCTGACTTTATCTCACAATTCTAACTTTATAACTCACAATTCTGACTTTATATCTCACAATTCTAACTTTATAACTCACAATTGAGTTTATAACTCACAATTCTGACTTTATATCTCACAATTCTGACTTTATAACACACAATTGAGTTTATATCTCACAATTCTGACTTTATATCTCGCAACTGAGTTTATATCTAACAATTCTGACTTTATAAATCACAATTCTGACTTTATATCTCACAATTCTAACTTTATAACTCACAATTGAGTTTATAACTCACAATTCTGACTTTATAACTCGCAATTCTAACTTTATAACTCACAATTGAGTTTATAACTCACAATTCTGACTTTATATCTCGCAATTGACTTTATAAATCACAATTCTGACTTTATAACTCGCAAATGAGTTTATATCTCACAATTCTGACTTTATAACTCGCAACTGAGTTTATATCTCACAATTTTGACTTTATAACTCGCAATTCTAACTTTATAACTCACAATTGAGTTTATAACTCACAATTCTGACTTTATAACTCACAATTGAGTTTATAACTCACGATTCTGACTTTATAAATCACAATTCTGACTTTATCTCACAATTCTAACTTTATAACTCACAATTCTGACTTTATATCTCACAATTCTAACTTTATAACTCACTATATCTCACAATTCTGACTTTATAACACACAATTGAGTTTATATCTCACAATTCTGACTTTATATCTCGCAACTGAATTTATATCTAACAATTCTGACTTTATAAATCACAATTCTGACTTTATATCTCACAATTCTAACTTTATAACTCACAATTGAGTTTATATCTCACAATTCTGACTTTATATCTCGCAACTGAGTGTATATCTAACAATTCTGACTTTATAAATCACAATTCTGACTTTATATCTCACAATTCTAACTTTATAACTCACAATTGAGTTTATAACTCACAATTCTGACTTTATAACTCGCAATTCTAACTTTATAACTCACAATTGAGTTTATAACTCACAATTCTGACTTTATAACTCACAATTGAGTTTATAACTCACAATTCTGACTTTATAAATCACAATTCTGACTTTATCTCACAATTCTAACTTTATAACTCACAATTCTGACTTTATAACACACAATTGAGTTTATATCTCACAATTCTGACTTTATATCTCGCAACTGAGTTTATATCTAACAATTATGACTTTATAAATCACAATTCTGACTTTATATCTCACAATTCTAACTTTATAACTCACAATTGAGTTTATATCTCACAATTCTGACTTTATATCTCGCAACTGAGTGTATATCTAACAATTCTGACTTTATAAATCACAATTCTGACTTTATATCTCACAATTCTAACTTTATAACTCACAAAGTTTATAACTCACAATTCTGACTTTATATCTCGCAACTGAGTTATATCTCACAATTCTGACTTTATTCTGACTTTATAAATCACAATTCTGACTTTATATCTCACAATTCTAACTTTATAACTCACAATTGAGTTTATAACTCACAATTCTGACTTTATAACTCGCAATTCTAACTTTATAACTCACAATTGAGTTTATAACTCACAATTCTGACTTTATAACTCACAATTGAGTTTATAACTCACAATTCTGACTTTATAAATCACAATTCTGACTTTATCTCACAATCTAACTTTATAACTCACAATTCTGACTTTATAACACACAATTGAGTTTATATCTCACAATTCTGACTTTATATCTCGCAACTGAGTTTATATCTAACAATTATGACTTTATAAATCACAATTCTGACTTTATATCTCACAATTCTAACTTTATAACTCACAATTGAGTTTATATCTCACAATTCTGACTTTATATCTCGCAACTGAGTGTATATCTAACAATTGACTGACAATTCTGACTTTATATCTCACAATTCTAACTTTATAACTCACAATTGAGTTTATAACTCACAATTCTGACTTTATATCTCGCAACTGAGTGTATATCTAACAATTCTGACTTTATAAATCACAATTCTGACTTTATATCTCACAATTCTAACTTTATAACTCACAATTGAGTTTATAACTCACAATTCTGACTTTATAACTCGCAATTCTAACTTTATAACTCACAATTGAGTTTATAACTCACAATTCTGACTTTATAACTCACAATTGAGTTTATAACTCACAATTCTGACTTTATAAATCACAATTCTGACTTTATCTCACAATTCTAACTTTATAACTCACAATTCTGACTTTATAACACACAATTGAGTTTATATCTCACAATTCTGACTTTATATCTCGCAACTGAGTTTATATCTAACAATTATGACTTTATAAATCACAATTCTGACTTTATATCTCACAATTCTAACTTTATAACTCACAATTGAGTTTATATCTCACAATTCTGACTTTATAACTCGCAACTGAGTTTATATCTAACAATTCTGACTTTATAAATCACAATTCTGACTTTATATCTCACAATTCTAACTTTATAACTCACAATTGAGTTTATAACTCACAATTCTGACTTTATAACTCACAATTCTAAACTTATAACTCACAATTGAGTTTATAACTCACAATTCTGAGTTTATAACTCACGATTCTGACTTTATAAATCACAATTCTGACTTTATATCTCACAATTCTAACTTTATAACTCACAATTGAGTTTATAACTCACAATTCTGAGTTTATAACTCACAATTGAGTTTATAACTCACGATTCTGACTTTATAACTCACAATTCTGAGTTTATATCTCACAATTGAGTTTATAACTCACGATTCTGACTTTATAAATCACAATTCTGACTTTATATCTCACAATTCTAACTTTATAACTCACAATTGAGTTTATAACTCACAATTCTGACTTTATAACTCACAATTGAGTTTATAACTCACGATTCTGACTTTATAACTCACAATTGAGTTTATAACTCACAATTGAGTTTATAACTCACAATTCTGACTTTATAACTCACAATTCTAACTTTATAACTCACAATTCTGACATAACTCACAATTCTAACTTTATAACTCACAATTGAGTTTATAACTCACGATTCTGACTTTATATCTCACAATTCTGACTTTATAACTCACAATTCTGACTTTATAACTCACAATTAACTACTCACAATTGAGTTTATAACTCACAATTCTGACTTTATAACTCACAATTCTAACAATTGAGTTTATAACTCACAATTGAGTTTATAACTCACGATTCTGACTTTATAAATCACAATTCTGACTTTATATCTCACAATTCTAACTTTATAACTCACAATTGAGTTTATAACTCACAATTCTGACTTTATAACTCACAATTGAGTTTATAACTCACATTCTGACTTTATAACTCACAATTGAGTTTATAACTCACAATTGAGTTTATAACTCACAATTCTGACTTTATAACTCACAATTCTAACTTTATAACTCACAATTGAGTTTATAACTCACAATTCTGACTTTATATCTCACAATTCTAACTTTATAACTCACAATTGAGTTTATAACTCACAATTCTAACTTTATAACTCACAACTGAGTTTATATCTCACAATTCTAACTTTATAACTCACAATTGAGTTTATAACTCACAATTCTAACTTTATAACTCACAATTAAGTTTATATCTCACTTTAATTCTGACTTTAAAACATACAACTGAATTTGTATCTATAGGATATTTATATGTTTATATCTATATCTACCAAAGAATCCTAAAAAAGACACTGTATCACAGTTTCAACACTTCATTAAGCAGCACAACCGTTTTCAATTAATTATAATAATAAGAAATGTTTCTTGAGCTACAAATCAGCCGTTTAGAATGATTTCCTAAGGATCGTGTGACTTCTGAAGTATAATGGCTACTAAAAATGAATCTTTAAAAATAAAACATTTTGAACAGTAGTGTATAAATTCACTCCTATTTCAGAGAAATAATATCTTTAGAGCATCATTTATATTAAAGGCAGGGTAGGTAAGAAATTTTGTTCCAAATTTGTTTAAACTTTCTATATATATACATGCATAATTAAAATGTAAGAACTCTGGTAAAAAGAGTATAAAAATCGAGTGACTCTAGACCGTTTAATCTGTATTAAACACAGCTCATTATTTCCATCCGGGACGAAACATAGGATTGGCTTAGGCGGCTGTCACTCTCTCGCAACCATGGCAACCACCCTTTTGCCACACATGACCTGCCCACTTGCGCGCGCACGTTTGATTTGGGGAATCCAAGAGGCACGGATCCTAGGAATACCAAAACAATGGCAGAGAAACAGCAAGCTAAATTCACAGTATCGGCCTATGCAGTTAGTGAAGGCAAACCAGGCAAAAAAAGGAAGACAGTAACAGTACAAGAAAAGGCAATGAACAAAAAGTCTTTGGATAAACAAAGAAATAAAACGCGAGTTAATATCGGCGTGGCTTTCCAGCGATGGCGAGAACTGAGGGAACTCAAGGGGCTGAAAAGTGACTCCTTGATGGCTTTATTTCTGCTGGACAGGTAAATCTTTCTTTTTGTATTTTGATCATACATATTTTTTGTTTATTTTTTCATGAAGCATGTGTCATTAGCACACGTAGCTGCGTAATATAGCTAACATAACATTACTTAGCGAGCCGTAGTAGAGACGATAATAATGATAGCTATAGTGTTGAATTGTGCATAATTTTACCCTCTGTCTAAGTCTTTTACCATGTTCACCTGCAAGTTTACCTGCACGTTTTTTTCGCCTTTGTTTTGTTTTTATATTCTCTACCTATGTTTACTGATGTCTTTATCTTGTATCTGTGTGTGTCGTACACACTTTGTTGTATGTGTGTGTTATTATTTTGTGTCTGCAATGCAGTTGTGAGTTGATATTTGAGTGTATGTTACTCTGTTGATCTGTAGAACAACGTATATGTTATGAATCTTACACGAAATTCATCTTCATCACAGTGTAAATGATGGTAATGGAAAAACGTGTATCATGCAACCTGTTTTTAGCTTTGCCTTATAGATAACTAGCTCGTTAGCGAATCAAAAAATATATATTTTAAACTTTACCAATATCAATATGCTAGCTTGATAGTGAGTACTAAAATACATCTTGTTTGTTTATCTTCATAATTTTAAAGTTATTTTTATTACATGTGATTCTGACATGATGTCACTACATGCACTGTGCTCCTTCCTCTCCGCTCGTCTCAGGTAAATAATGCGTCTTCCAGCTCAGTGGTCGGAGTCACACGTTCATGCGTTTTGGGGGCGTGGCTTTGGAAGGAGCCCAGAAGGGAGGGGGTGGAGTGAATGGAAATAATGAGCTGTCTTTAAAACAGTCGTGAGAGGTCTACAGACACTCGATTTTTATACTTTCTTTTTCAGAGTACTTACATTTTAATTATGTATTGATATATAAATAAAGTTTAAACAAATTTTGAAAAAAAGTTTTTTATACATTTTTTTGCCTACCCTGCCTTTAAACACATAAACGACACGATGCATCAGTCAATGTCCCAACAAAGCTCTAGAAAAAAGCAAATAATCTTATTTGATGTCTCGTGAAGACAATGATCACCAAACCCCATTTCTACCTCGAAGAAGACAAGGATCTCAATTTGGCCTGAACAAATACCATCCTCGCTTTCCATTATGAGGTGGCTTGTCGTCACGTTGTTGATTGCGGCGAGTGAAAACGGACAGGGTGCGAGAAGCAATCTCGACCGCTAATAGCTTGAAAAGTTATCAGTTGCGGTTTAGTGGAGCTTAGACCAGCTTCATTGGGATGTAATAGCAAGTGAACTTGTCCTCCATTCAGGGTCTCTTAATCCTCACTATGGGTCTCTTCTAAAAAAAAAAGAAAAAGAATCACAATTCAAAGCCAGAGAAGAAGAGAAAATAATCCGCAATCAGCACGGATGAAAAGAAATGTAAAATGGTGCAGAAGAGTTGGAACGCAGGGCCTCGCCACCTAAAACAATGATTTAGCCGTGACTCCATTCTCTCAGAGCCTTGTTTAATTATTTAGCTCATGAAAGTGACGTTAAGGATAGTCTCTCCATTCAAATGCGATCATTAGCTCCATTTGAAAAACCTGAAATTGACATGCCGTGTTTCTTTTTTGATGTTTTCATGCCTGAGTCTCTTTGATTAAATGAAGAATCAGGATAGCCTGGGGCCAAACACATTGCATCTCTCTTGGTATTCGAACCACCGCTGCTCACGCTGTCATATCAATAATGTAGATATCTCTTAGTCCTGCCCTCTCACTCTCAAGCCTGAGACTATTTGATCACATCTCAAAATTGGTGGATGCTGATTCATCATCTCCTGCGTCTGGGCTGTCCAAGCCACAATTATGCCACCATTTCATTTTATCGATCCTCCTTTTCAAAGGCTAATATCAAAACAACAGCTCTTTCAGGGTCTCACCTTGCCAGCAGGCACCTACGGTTAGCTGTACATCGATCTCAGAAGGGTGGATGGGCCAGTCGTCGGTCACAAGGTAGGGTTCGTAAGTCACTCCGTCTACGAAGAGCGTCACTGAAGGAAACTCCACGTTGATGACGTAGTAATGCCACTCTTTGTCACAGATCTGGAGACGAGAAACAGAACAAGTTTAGTATGTTTGTTCATGTAGTTAAAAGGATTGTATTATCATAATCACTGCCTGACCAATTGGAAGAAATGGTTGAATAAATTTATTTTTGTTTTGTTTTTATGCACAAAAAGTATTCTCGTCGCTTCATAACATTAAGGTTGAACCACTGCAGTCATGTTGACTATTTGGACCTTGAATGTGGTAACTACGTTGCTTTCTATGGGGCATAAAAAAAACCTCTCGGATTTCATCAAAAATATCTTAATTTGTGTTCAGAAGATGAACGCAGGTCTTATGGGTGTGGAACGACATGAGGATGAGTAAATTTCATTTTTGGGTGAACTAACACTTTAAAGGATTAGTTCACTTTCAAATGAAAATTAACCCAAGCTTTACTCAACGTCAATCCATCCTAGGTGTATATGATGTTCTTCTTTCTGATGAACACAATCTGAGAAATATTAATAAATATCCTGATGCATCCGAGCTTTATAATGGCAGTAAACGGGATCTAGAGTATGAGCTGAAGAAAGTGTCTCCATCCACATCCATCCATCATAAACGTACTCCACACGGCTCCGGGGGGTTATTAAAGGCCGTCTGAAGTGAAGCGATGTATTTGTGTAAGAAAAATATCCATATTTAACAAGTTTTGAAGTAAAATATCTAGCTTCCGACAGACCGCCTTCCCTATTCAACTTACAGAAAAACTAACTGACGCAACGCGAGTTTACACTTTCTTCATACATTGATTATGGAAGGCGGTCTGGTGGAAGCTAGTTATTTTACTTCATAACTTGTTAAATATGGATTTTTATATATATATATTTTGTATATATATATATATATATATACACACAAACACATCGCTTCACTTCAGAAGGCCTTTATTAACCTCCCGTAGCCGTGTGGAGTACGTTTATGATGGATGGATGTGGATGGAGACACTTTCTTCAGCTCATACTCTAGATCCCGTTTACTGCCATTATAAAGCTTGGATGCGTCAGGATATTTATTAATATACCTCAGATTGTGTTCATCAGAAAGAAGAAAGTCATATTCACCTAGGATGGATTGAGGGTGAGTAAAGCTTGCGCTAATTTTCATTTGAAAGTGAACTAATCCTTTAAGACAGTGGTTCCCAGACTTTTTTCCAGAAGACATACAATATCATTTACTGACAAGGATTACAAAATCAGTTAAGTTCTTAATAAATGAAACTAAAGCAGAAACATTAAAACAGCAAATCTCTTAATAATGTCACTGATTAAACACACTGCCTATCACAAGCTACCTTTGCGAGCATGACTGTTGCAGGTTTTCGGCTTGTGAATTAGCACACAGCCACTGAAAAAAACTTAACAAGCTTCTAGCTCAAATGACTTTGGTTGTCGTGTGTTGAAATAAATATATAAAAACAGCGTGTCTGTGTCTGTCCACTGAATGTGACCCACAATCTCCTATTCCTATCCGTGGCCATGAGAAAGTAAGTATTTACAATGACAACACTCAAACTGCAGTGTTTCCAACAAAGAAAATGGCTTCTTTCAGCTTGTTGAACACATTTTTATTTGTAGCACAAAGGTCATATACACATCCGGATAGGGCGCATTTACATAGAAAAACAATGGAAAAGGAGCGTACTGGAATGGTGAACGGCCCCTTATTTGTTCATTAATGACGTCATCATCAACTAGTCGACGTCGACTCGAGTTTAATCGCATAAATGTCCACTTTAAAAATCTGAAGTCGTTCAACCACTAGTCAGTAGGTGGCACTTAAGCCAGGGACACGCTTAATGACTAGCGACTGAGCTCAACATGCAAAGACTGTTTCCTTCGACTGAAGCAGATTTACATACTTGCACACGGAATTGGAACACCGACTTTAATCGCCGACTGAACGCAACTAGACGCGTTTGAGCGTGATCAGTCATAAGTATCAATTTACATTCATAATCAGCCTTGCGATTGTTAAGTGTGTTCCAGGCTTTATGGAACAGCAGAAATAGAACGGTTTCCCCGGTAACCTCTGCAAACAAAGCAGTGCTGCATATTATAAACACTGCACTCATGGAGGGAAGATGAAACGTAAATGCCCTCAAAACCTTTCTCAAGACAGTCAGTTCCCTTCAGAAATACATTCATAAAATTCATTCATACCATTAATTTATATATTTCCCTCGGCAATCATTTGTGAAGCCTATCACTTTTTTCATTCTGCCATTTTTTCAAACAAAATGAAACATACGCTGCATGTGTCTGCATGAGACTTTCTTACTTTAACACTGGATAGTATTTACAGTGACTGTATTTTCAAATCAAATACAGTTTTAATGATGATTATAGGGTAATATTAAACTTTAATATTGGCTGTCGGAAACTGCATTGTGGTTTAACCCTCAAACTAGAGTAAGCTTAGTGACCCCTGGTAAATCTTCAGCGACCCCCAGGACTTAAGATAATCAACATGACTCATGAGGTTTTCAATTCACGTTTACATGTCTTAATGAATCAGAAATTTAACTTAATTTGCCTTCATTAGCTATACTATTCATCATTTGTCATATGTCCTATTAAATTAATTGGGTATAATAATGAGCAGACGCTAATTATAGGAGCAAAGTTTTTAGTACGAGAAACATCAAATCACTTTACATATCAATGCAAACCAATCAGAGCCATTTAACGTTCCACTACAAGTCATTATTTATTTTTTCTAGCATTTACACATAGTTAACATGTTTAGTCATGGACTATTGCATGTGTCTTCTTTTGCATTAGCCCACATTAAGATGCCATGTTAAAAACTAATACATTTTCTTAAGACATTTTATTCCATTTTGTTGTGCAAGAATAAGGCCTGTGCACATGTGAGCAGCCCCTAAGAAATAAAAATGAGTGACACTTCGAAAAATCAATGAAATCTTAATTTCATTAAGATTAACTCTGCCACCTGTTCATGTTTACAGGCAAATGAATGGTGATTATCAGAGCACCCATAATGTCATAATGATAATTTGCTGGTATCGTGCAGTAATCTTGCTTATGCAAACTCCACACGCTGTCATGGAGAGCGCCATATGGATCTGAAGAAGCCTGGGTGTTGCTGAGCTACTGCAGAGGGAGTTAATGGAGAGATGAGCCCAGGTCTCCAGAGAGAAGCTCTCTCCCTCTCGCTCTCTCTCTCCGTCTAACCACTGCCTCTGGGGACGGATCTCACTCCACACCTCTATTCCTCTCCCTCTCTTATCTCTCTTTTTCTAGAATAGATATTCTCTTTATCTCCATCTCACTGGACTCTTCAATAAGCTCTCTATTTCTTCAGCAATCAACCTAACCTTTTTTTCTGCCCTTTTCCAATGTCACAAACACAACTGATACACGCACATACTCAACAAAACGTGCCATTCAGTGCCATATTTTCTCGTTTGGGAACTTGTGTTGAAATCCTGACTAAAAGAGGCATTCTTTGGTATTGTAAACTAAAACTGTCAATTAAATGGCATTTCCTGGTGATCACTGGCTGTCATTGTCTGTTAGCTTAAAAAAACAGCTTGAAATGTAAGTAAAAATGTATATAATATAATATAATATAATATAATATAATATAATGTAATATCAAACCCTTGTTTTATGCATTAACACTAATTTTTACATTGCAAATGACTGTTTTAACTAATGATTTAGGTTGTAATTGGGATGGAATAGCTGCATTCTAAAGAGAGATCAGAAATTATAATTATGTGCAGCAAACCCACTAAAGAAGAAGAAAAAAAAGACTCTTGAAAAAGTCTCCAGAAATAAAATTACAAAAATAAGCTCATGCAATTTAGAAAGCCAAAGCAATGTCCAGTCTCAGTGAGGCATGAAAACAGCAGCATTAGCGCTGGATAATTAAACAGCTCATGCAACGTCTCTTTAAAAACCGGGCTTCTGTTCAGAGTATAAAAACGAATAGCTGGTAGTGTGCAAACATGAGGACAACACTTGAAGCTTGTTAATTGCAATGTAATTCTGTGCAAAAAGCCATGAGCATAATATGAAGACTGCAGATACTGTATGCAAAACTGTCTATTAACCAGTTAATAGTGAATTTCCTTTCTGCATTTATATACCCGTCTAAACTAAACTAAGGATGTGCAAAACTACATATCAGATGCGTGTTCCTTGGGGGCCATTTACAAAATTCTACCATTCAAATAAATAAAATAAATAAAAACAAAAAACTAGATGAAGCAAAACAGAATGGACCAGAACACAGGGGTCCCAAGACACATTTTTACAAGTCAAACTGATGTTAAAAACACAGGAAAACCTGTTTATATAAGTGCTGAGGAAGTCTCTGGAGCTGAAATACAGATATGGTAATGGTCGTTTTGTTTCTGACACATGCTGTAAGCGTTAGACCAATCACAATAGACTGAGCCATCTGACCAATCAGAGCAGAGGAAGCTCTCGGAAAGGAATGGCCGAGCCATTATCGAGAAAATTAAAGTGTTTTTGACCTTGAATGCATATAAAGCTATTGTGAGTGACCTCCGAAACAAAATTAGGAACCTTTAAAAAAAAGCGTAATAGAGGTCATTTAACTTCAAATTGAATTAATAACCCATTCCAGTCACACTGTTTTTGTTTGGAGTCAACTGTAGAAAAACAAAATAAAAGCATGGCAACAGTGTTTTTTACAGTCTCCACATGTGAAAATTCATTGCAGTCATTCGGTGAATGTGATTTCACCAAGTACAACATGTTCCTGGATCAACATCTTTGTTGATCCTGGAACAACATTTCAATCAACCAATCAGATTTGAGGGACAAGTTTACAGTTTATGTCAAGTTTAGGCTTGCAACCAGGGTTAGGTGCTTCTACATCAGTGTTATTCACCTATCTTTCCCCTCTGATTTTAGGGATAAGTTATAGGTAGAATAAGGTTTAGGGGTAGGAAAGTACAAAGATTGTTGATCTAGGAACAGGTCTTACTTGGCAAAATCACGGTGACTGCAGTTATTCATATTTTATATGGGGGTCTCTGACATGAGTTTTAAAGCACTGTTGTAAAAAAAAAAGAGAACGAAATCTAAAACTAATTAACATCACTACATTTTCAGTTGTTGACCAGCTCGTCGACCACTTGACCCATCTCTATTGTAAACGGACTGAACATGCTTCCAACTGCCATTTACAAGTGTTGATGACATGTCAACCTCAGTCTCGTCCTCATCACAAACAGAACAGGCGCTCTGTGCAGTGAGAGTGTGCATGCTTTGCTGCTAATGAAACACACATGAAGCATTAATCTTGGCCTGACAGGAGATGATTTTGGCTGTTTCAGCACACAAAGGCACACGCCGCCAAGGATTAAAACATGCTTACTTTTGGCCTACTCCTCCGCCCACATCCCTCGCTCGCTCTTCTCGCTTTTTTATTCATTTATTTTTTTTGCTGCAAAAATTTTTAATCTGCTCCCCTGTCAACAAACTGCATTCACGACCTTCAGAGCAAACAAATAAATGAGAGTGTGACAATAAGCGAGAGCTGGAACACAAATCACACCTAGAAATACGTCTCTTTCTACATGCACAGGTTTCATTGTGTCATGTTGGCTGCAGGAGAGAAATGCCTCACAGGCTGCAGCGGTACAGGCCTGTTCCTCATTCAACATTAATGCATTGTGTTCGCAGGCTTGTGCTGTTGCCTCAGATAAGGTTCGCAATACACTGAGACGCTGGTCTCTAACTAGACTTGGTCTGAGAATATATATATATACAGTACACACACACTGTAACAAAATATAGATAATCTGATATATTCAAGAAATAAAATTAAAGTTGCGTTAAGGTTTTGTTCATGTGCTGGGCAGTCATGTTATATCTATCATTTTAAAAATGCTGTATTGACTGATTTAGTTTACAAGTAAAAATAATGAAGGTTACCAAGATAAAGTGATAAATATTCAGCAGGTCATGTGATCTCAACGTTTCATCCCCAATGAGGCGACCAGCTCCATGCATGCAAAAAAAGTAGTATGCAAGCATTTTAGTATTTTACATGGAGCTAGTCGAATCTTCGTCTCATTTTAAACATATTTTTAAAAATTACTAATACATTTTTTTGTGAGGACAAAAAAGCAACAGCACTATGAATATTGTGACAGTTTTAATGCCTTTCATTTAGTCATAATGGAATGAAATAATAAAGACAGATGCAGTATCATCTCTGATTTAAACATCAATAGCAAAAACATAATTAATTTCCATGAATCAGTACTTTGATTCAAAGACTTGTGTTGTTTATATATTAAAAAGACATCATGGAAGTCTCCATGTGGAAATTTTAATATATCAAAACGTATGTAAAAAAAATAAAATAAAATAAATAATATTTTCAGATTTTGCATTGTTTTAAAGGGCACCTATTATGCCCCTTTTTACAAGATGTAATATTGGTCTTGGGTGTCCCCAGAATGTATTTGTGAAGTTTCAGCACAAAATACCCCACAGTTAATTTATTATAACCATTTGAAAATGTCATTTTTGGGGCCTGTTTTAAAAAGAGCTGTTTTGGTGTGTACCACCTTAAATATAAATGAGCTGCATATCCCTGCCCTGCCTTTGGATGAGGGCGTAACTTGCATACCTATGGCAATAAGCAGAATGGCTGAGAGTGAGAGACCCGCTGTTTTGTATGGCATTCAGCCGTACATGTTTGAACCGGAATCAGACCCAGATGATGAAGAGACTCCAGCAGAAGAAACACAATTGAGAATGGAGCAGGACGTCTCTGAATGGTTATTTGATACATTTATGTACTTATAGAGTTTTAATCGCGTCCCCTTTGCAATTATGGATGTGCAACACACACACACACACTGTGATAACGTTCGCGCAATTTTTTGAAACTACAAACACAAATACTGTGATAACGTTTGCTAAGTAAACATACACAGTTTTTAATACAATATCTTTAAAAAAAAAAATATATATATATATACGTGTGGATACACACTATACAAACAAGGTTTAAATTATATACACAGACATTCTACGACGACGACAACAACTTTAGACGCATTTGTTATTGAATTGGCTGACATCGACTGAAATGACTATTTGCTCAAAAAACATTAAATACACTTACTTCTTCTGGAGGTGACGTTGGATCGCGAACAGTAGGCAACGATCCACACTTGAGGATTAACTTTGAAGCAAGACCTGCTTTGAATTGACCCTCGTTCTCAAAACAGTCAGTCAAAAAATGATTCGCACAAACATAAACGTATTTTGGAATTTTGAGTGGCGCCTTTCCTTCGTAAATAAAATCCATCACTGCGTTTTCAGTGGCTCTGATGTCGGAAGTAAGTGAAAACTACTATGTTCATTATTACATCCCACAACAGAACACTTATGTTTCTTAGGAGACATTACCGGCTGTCGTTGAAACAATGGAGGATGGTTGACAGATCACCGAGGGCGGGGTCTATGCCAAAACCAGATTGTCAATCAAACCACGTGGGTGGGGCTTAGCGCAATTCTACGTCACAGTGAGAGCAATCTTAGAACAGGGCGTTCTGAGACAGTGCTTATGAATTATTGAGATTGTAAAAAAAACACTGGGTGGATTTTTCTCATTCTAGGGTGGTTTTGCTCACACACTGCCAACACACATTTATGGTCAAACACCATGTAAAAGTGAATTTTACATAATAGGTGCCCTTTAAGTCTTACAAAAATCAAAGTTTAAAAAGATTTTTGGCTTTTATTCCATGTCTTGAGGCTAATCTATGATGTTAATGTATTCCTAAATGTCGACAAAAGGCAGTTTTATCATTCATAATATAATATATATTATATTCATTGTATATATATTAATGAATCACCCAGCACACATGGATGTATTTCCCAATGTTTTTTCAATAAAATGCTCTAAATGGGAAATTTCCATCCCCTGATACCAAACCGCAAAACAAATTATGGCCCTTCGATATGTCACATCCTGATTTCTTGTTTCTATAGGTCAACACGTCAACACTGGGAAACTGCACTCATTTCAGGAAAAAATAAATATCAAGACATCTTGTATGTTGTCAAAAGGATGTAATATATTACGTATTATCACGCCTTTGTTATTTCACCCATGTCTACCTCTAAGTAACAGTCTCACAGCAAATAATAACGCTCTCTCACTGCTCCTGGAATGCCGCCATGACTTTCTTCACAGGGAGAGAGGCGGATGAGAAATTTGGAAAGAATAAATGGCTACTGCAGAAAACTTTTCAGAGGTGGCATTTAATCAAGGAGTCCAGGGACTCTAACTGCGAGCCGACTTTGGGAGGTGCAATTCAAGGTTTCATTATTTCCTTGATTGAACAGCAGATTAGGCTAATTTTAGGTACTGCTTTATCTGTTCCATCATCTGTTCCCTCAAATGGCCTTGTGGGAGGGATGATTTGTTCTATATACAGAACGGCAGAAATAAAAGTGAAGAAGTCCTTTTTCTCTCCTCTCTTTTTTTGGAGGTGTAGATATACATCTCATAATCGATTACTGGTAAGAAACGTTTGCAAATCGGTAGACAGAGATGGGTGGGGAAAGATCTTCAGATAGCAGTACTGCTGTTCCCATCGCCCTCATGCAAGTCAGCAAAGGGCATTCTGGCAAATTGATTAGGGAAGTTTGTTGCTGTGCCGACTAGCACATGCTTGGCTCTGTTATCTACACACCTGCCTCCTCATCACCAGGAACCAGGAACGCTACTATTGGAACCATAAGGAGATCTTGGAGACACCTGTGCTCTCTCTCTCACAGCCGTCATTCGCCACGACAGATGGAGCTCAGCCAGACGCTCATACCTGACTGGGACATCCCTATAGAATTAAATTAGATGCTGCACCTCTAACTGAGAAAGTCAATGAAAGAGACACTTTTAACCACCACTTTCGAATGAAGGTCTAGCCTCGGTGGCCTATACGCTGTGACAAGTGGAAGACAAACACTGCAATTTGCTGATTGCAACCGTACAAATGACAGTTCTTTGGCCGAGATGATCCGGGCGAGATGGGTGACTGATCCAGCAGAGCAGGTTTAAGATATGCAGTGGGCCGTGATATTGGCTGTGCTGTGTAAGTGGCTCCTGATGTATGTGGGCGGAGGCTGTGACTGTGGCTTTCTTCAGGGCAGACACAAACGATCAGTCGCAGCTGGGAGAGAGACATTTAGTAGGGCTAAGTGAAAGTGGACAATGCTTTGTGTTGGATTTGTTTTAACTGACTTTATTTTTTTAAAGGGGACCTATTATGCTCTTTTTACAAGATGTAAAATAAGTCTCCTATGTCCCTGGATTGTGTGTGTGAAGTTTTAGCTCAAAATACCCTACGGACCTTTTTTACAGCATTCAAATTGTCACTTTTTGGGTGTAGCAAAAACACATCGTTTTTGAGTGTGTCCCTTTAAATCAGGGGTCTCAAACTCAAATTGGTGGGGGGCCGTTTCTGTGATTGACACCTCATAGGAGGGCCATATTAACATTCAAGCGCAAGAAAGTGCAACATTTCAGAAAATTTACTTTCCTTTGCATTATTTCTCATTTACTTCAAATTTCATTAGGCCTACTAAAATATTTTTATACCTATACTATAAATATTTTATTTACCATACTAAATGTAAACAGCAGTGTCTCTCTCATTGTTACAGAGAGTAATATAATTATATAATACTATTATATAATACTACTAATTTACTAATATAATACTACTAATATAATACTATTAATTGCAATAGTCTGGTGCAACTTCTCACATCCAACAAGGTGCATGGAATAAAAAATTAGTAATTTAGGAACAAAACCAGCAACAGTTGTGGCATGGAGGGGTCAGAAATAACAAAAAACTGGAGCTATATATATATATATATATATATATATATATATATTTTGAGCATCGGTAACATTTAATGGTTGCATCGGATGTGTTTCGGTGGTTTAAATTGACGCTCGTGACTTAAAGTCGAGTGCTTTTACTGTAATTTAGGCAAGCGCACTCATAATAGAAGCGATTGAGAGCGCGGCTCATGGTTGCATAGCAACGACAGACGCCACTGGAGCGAAAGCGCATTGGAAAGGAGAATGCGGCGCGGCCGCTTATGTGACGCGATATGTGAATGCCCCTTAGAACAGCGACTTTTTCTTTGCATATCCGACAAGTAGCAACTAGAGAATAATACTAATAATAATTTTAGCGGGCCGGATTATGTTTTATTTTTGAGATCAATTGCGGGCCGGGTGGAGGGGGAGGGCGGGCCGTAAATGGCCAGCGGGCCGGCAGTTTGAGACCACTGCTTTAAATGCAAATTAACTGGCAACGCTGGTCCCCTTTAAAGAAGAGGGCGGAGCTTCAAGGGGGCAGAGCTTCAAGAGCTCATGCTCCGGCATACCAATGTGGTGTAGGACAGATTGCCAGAACACCGGCAACAACAAAACAGGAAAATCTCATGCACTAAAAATGTCAGAAAATGTCATTAGTGGTGTTCGAACCGGAGTCGTTGAAAAGGCCATCGTTTGTGAAGCAGTCCGGCGCATAATGATTGGCACAAATGTATAAGACTTTACTGATTTTCTTCAAGACATTTCCTTCGAAAATGACATTTAACCACAATGTCCTCAGTGACTCAGATGGCGGGAGTCTATGGAGACTCTTATGTGCATTGATACATCCCAAAACACAACACTTCTAAAGCCTCTTTGGTGCAGATATTATACAACTCCAGCTGCTACAGTGAGGATACAGAAATGACGCACTCTGTGCTTCTCACTCAGGGCTGTGTCTATGCTAATAGAGCAAATCGTCACCGGCTGTGGGCGGGGCTTCTTCAAACGACGTGATTCAGATTGCCCCCCTCAATCTGAATCAGCTCGTTTGAAGAAACTGCTTTTGATAATTTAAATAAAACGTGAGTGGATTTTTACCATTATAGACTGGTTGTTCTGACTCGTTGCCGACACACATCGGTGTTCAAATACCTTATAAAAGTGAATTTTGCATAATCGGTCCCATTTAACATTATAGTATTGTTAGGAGGCAACTTTGAAAGGTATTCATAATTTAAAATAGTTAAAATAGTCTTTTACAGATGTTTGCTACTCTAAAAGCCATTAACAAACACAAAATTTGTGCTATTTTAGGGGCAACATCTAAAATTTGTCTAAAAGTTACTGGCACAAAAACAAGAATCTCAATTATGGTGACAAACTGAACATATATAACTTATAAAACTAAAAAACAACCAATTTATGCACACAAAACAGCATTTAACTTAAATATTTAAAGGTGCAGTGTGTACATTTTAGGAGGATCTATTGACAGAAATGCAATATAATAAACATAACTATGTTTTCAGTGGTGTTTAAAGACCTTACATAATGAACCGTTATGTTTTTATTACCTTAGAAGGAGCCATTTCTACCTCATACACTGCAGGTCCCCTCACATTTTAAGTCATCATTTTGCTCCGGCATGTTTCTACAGTAGCCCTAAATGGACAAATTGCTCTACAGAGTGTATTTGCTTGACAATGACATATTTGTCCTGTGTTGGCCACTGTAGCTTCTCTATATTGCAATTTGCAACCTCACCGCTAGATTCCACTAAAATTTACACACTTTTACAATCATTTTTTTCTGAACCAGTTCATTGAAATGAAAATACATAAATCCACAGATGTACTGTAACACTATATCATGCTATGCATACATGCTATTAGCTTGTTACTGGAGAAGCTGCTGTTTACTGTAATAGCGCGGTCACATTTACCGTTCCACTGTCAATTTTTCTGGGGGGAAATCTTATCATTTCAATAGGAATCCAAGTGAACAGGAACTTAGTGTGAGTGCTAAACATTTCCCCATGCAGAATGTTCTGAGATTTTAATTTTTGCCACATAACCACAACAAGAGACATCTTCCCCTGTCAGAATCAAACCTCAAATGAGATATAAACCCAAGTCAAATCAAACAAATGAGATATAAACCCAAGGCACAATGAAGAGTGACAACTCCATTTCCCTTCCTCTCCAGCGCCACTAAAAATACACACTACGTTTTTGTGAGAGAAAATAAAGACATGTGCAGATAGACACAAAAAGAGTAAGACAACAATAGCAAATTACCTCACTTCTCACGTGTACTAGTCTACTATTGAGAATATAATATATAATATTCATTAATAATAATAATAATAAGAAGAAGAATGACCTTGGATAAAGCAAAAAGTATATCAATTAAATTACTTGTGTTATTATTATAGCTATAACTTGTAACATACTGTTAAACTGTAAAAAGTTTAATTAAAAAAAAAAAGTTTAATTTAAATGATTTAGAACTGAACCATAAATTATCTGCAAACATAAGCCAGTTAAATGTAATATAATTGCAAAACAACTCAAGTATCTTGGTTATATCTGTGAGGACATTCAAAAGTATGATAGGAATATGTGCATAAATGCAAAAATGTGTTCAGTTTTGTTGCAATGTTGGAAATAGCACATCCCTGAGCTGAAACTAAAAAAGGAAATATTCCACTTGAAACTGGCTGTTTTATTAACTGTGTGCTTACAGAAAAAAATCTCAATATACTATTTTACTAAAAAATAAAAAAATAAAATAAAATACATAACTCACTCAAAATGTGCTAGGGCCGCACCGCAGTAGTTTGGACACTCATTAATGGCATTAACTCCACTATTTCAGAGTTTCCAGCATGCACGTCCTTTTTTGAGACTCTGTGACTTTCTCAGTATTCATGGGTTCTTTGAAGCAAGATTGCAATTGTACACTTAAAGTAAATTTAGTTCATGCAGGGGTCACAATTCAACAATGAAAACAGCCAAGCACCACAAACACAGACCTAATGAGGCAAATTATCACACAAAACACGTCACTCATGGAAAATATACCGACCAGTGTGGCGCCATTAGATTACGATTAAGACGCAAAAGTGTTGTGACTGAAATCTGACACATCTTGCTGTGCGTAGCGGTGGATGTGTTTTGCGGGTGTGGTTTGTTCAGCGGCAGGCGTGCTAACAGAGGTGGCGATGGGCCTGCGGTACTCTGGAAGGTGACTATAAATTACAGGCTGACAGAGTGAGTAATTAGAGCAGGAATTAGACCGTGCCCTCCGGGGACAAAAGTCAACTAAAGAGTGACCTCTCCCAAGCTTCCCAATTTGGAGCCTACGCTGTGAAAATTAATCTATCTACAGCCCAGAGCAGGAGCAAATTGTTTTTACAGTAAGAGATATGTGGAAATTGGATGGTGGTAATGAGGGTTCACACACAAGTACAAGCATGCACACACAAACACAAGCATGCAGGATAAAAAACCCTAAATACCCCTTACAAGAGAGTACTGTGGTGTTAGCATGGTACAGTGATAGTACTGAATCATTATACTATGGTACTTTGATATACATTCAAAAACCACATGGTATTACTATTAAAGGGTTAGTTCACCCAAAAATGAAATTTCTGTCATTAAAGGATTAGTTCACTTTCAAATTAAAATTTCCTGATATTTTACTCACCCCCATGTCATCCAAGATGTTCATGTCTTTCTTTCTTCAGTCGAAAAGAAATTAAAGTTTTTGATTAAAGCATTCCAGGATTATTCTCATATATATATATATATATATATATATATATATATATATATATATATATGAAACTAATTTTGACCTTCAACCGTTTGGTGTTCATTGAAGTCCACTATATATATATATATATATTAGGGCTGTCAAACGATTAATCGCGATTAATCGCATACAAAATAAAAGTTTGAGTTTGCATAATATATGTGTGAGTAATGTGTGTAAATAATATGTACATATAAATACACACAAATTAATGTATATATTTAAGAGAAATATGTTATTTATGTACAATAAAATGTATTTATATATAATATAAATTATATAAAAATATAAATAAATACATATACTTGTAAATATTTCTCAAATATATACATAGATGTGTTTGTATTTATATATACATAATAATTACACACAGTACACCCACATATATTAGGCAAACTCAAACTTTTATTTTGTATGCGATTAATCGTGATTAATCGTTTGACAGCCCTAATATATATATATATATATATATATATATATTCTTAAAGTAGACTTCAATGAACACCAAACGGTTGAAGGTCAAAATTAGTTTCAGTGCAGATTCAAAGCATTCTACATGATCCCAGATGAGAAATAAGGGTCTTATCTAGATAAACCATCACTCATTTTCTAAAAAAAAAAAAAAATAAAAATGTATACATTTTAACCATAAATGCTCATCTTTATCTAACTAAATTGTCATATACAATATGCTAGTGCAAGTATATAACGATTAGTTTGACCTGAGGAGGGCAGTAATACACTTAGCAGTGTTTACACTGCCAGAATTCTAATAGAGAAGAAGAAGAGAGCTAGTTCAAGATGAGAATTTATGGTTGGTTTCTCTAGATAAGACCCTTATTCCTCGTCTGGTATCATTTAAAGCCTTTTGAAGCTACAATGAAACTGTATTTTTGACCTTCAACCATTCGGGCTCCATTGAAGTCCACTATAAGGAGAATAATCCTGGAATGTTTTCATCAAAATCCTTAATTTCTTTTTGACTGCAAAAAAAAAGACATGAACATCTTGGATGACATGGGGGTGAGTAAATTATCAGGAAATTGTTTTAATTGGAAAGTGAACTAATCCTTTAATAACTCACCCTCATGTCATTCCACATCCGTAAGCCCTTCGTTCATCTTCAGAACACAAATTAAGATATTTTTGATGAAACCCGATGGCTCAGTGAGGCCTGCATTGCCAGCAAGATAATTAACACTTCGAAGCTTCATGAAGCAGTGTTTTGAAATCACCCATAACTAGATATTGTTGAACAAAGTCATCATGTTTTTTTGATGCACAAAAAGTATTCTCGTCGTTTCATAACATTAAGGTTGAACCACTGTAGTCACATGAACTGTTTTAAATATGTCTTTAGTAGCTTTCTGGACATTGAAAGTGTTCATTATCTGGCAATGCAGCCATCGGATTTCATCAAAACAATCTTAATTTGTGTTCTGAAGATGAACGAAGGTCTTACGGGTGTGGAACGACATGAGGGTGAGTAATTAAAGACAGAATTTTCATTTCTGGGTGAACTAACCCTTTAAGCAAATTATTCACACACATAAAATTGCATATTCAAATACATGTTACTGTAAAAAAGACACTATTAACATTGTATCCCGTGTAAGCACATTAATATTGTACGTTTTGTAACTGACACATGCAGAGAGATATTAAAGAAAAATAATTTCATCTCACTCTCACGCACATTCCGACATGTTGACATCTAAAGGCATTCAGGTTAGGTTGCTCGCTGTGGGTGTGAAAGTAGCGACTCTCCCACTGGGCTGTTTAATAAAAAAGCAGATATTCTCCATGCACATTGGAGAGCAGCGGCAGCCCTGCAGTTTGCCACACGCCTGCTAACTCATTAGTATGTCAATAATGACACTCGGGTCTGTGCGTCTCCTCCATTTCCCCAGGGGGCGTGAGTGAGGGAGAAACTTTGAGCGAGTTGATATTTCACGGTGCATCACTGTGACAATACGCGCATATGCGTGTGTCTGTGTGCGCACATTCTGTTTCATCTCATAAACAACGTAATGAGACAATAAAATACTCAGCTAATGAGCCTGGGACCGTCTCAAAGGCACATGCCTATTTAGAATGCAACACTGTCGGACACATGCACAAACACAAGGGTCTCTGAAGGAAAATTCAAGCCCGGTCTTTGGTGAAAGCACAAATTCAAACTCCACTTTTCAATTATAGAACGTGATGAGCTGTTGCTGTTCTCCTGCGCAATTTTTCAAAAGCAAAAAGAGACACGTGCGTGAAATAAAATGCATAGGCCTGTTGCTGATACCATCAAAGTCTATGCACCATCTACATCTCTCTGCCATTTTAGCTTTTATTTCTGATGTGGCGTTTCAGTCCGAGCCGTTTCCTCATGCTGTTGACCTCAGACACCGGCTGCTTTATCAAAGATGCTCATTTGACACCTCCAGATCTGACGTGCTCCACATGCTTTCGAGGAGAGAGAGTGTGAAAGGCTAGAATAGAGCTAGGAGGCTGGGAATGGATGGGGGTAATCGAAAGTGTGGGGGCGGAAGGCGGGAAAATAACTCACTGGAAGTCATCAGAGGAATAGAGCAGCGAATCTCTACCGCCACTCAGTCTGGGACTGATGGGGGCCACGGAGTTCAGCTTCAGTTCATCAAAGCATGCGCACTTTCATATCCACATGTGTGCCAATTCAAACCCTCCGTCGTACCCTCTAAAGCGTCACGCAGATCTATGCATACTACATCTATCGCTCCCTATCTTCTCTCAAACATGTACACGCTCTCTTTCAGCATGACTTTTTTCCTCTCGATCCTGCATTATTAATGCAAATCCATTACACTGGCACGGCACTGGGACCGAGGCGGGCCAAAAGAGGTTCGGATGCAAGGAAGCAGCCTGGATGAGAATATCCAAAGCACTTCTCCTTCGAGTTAAAGCAACATACGAGTGCAAAGATTCAACATATGTGCATCAGAGGCTGCCGAAATTGCGATCAGATTGTTGCTACGAAAGGAATTGGTATTCGTTTTGTGTCTCGAGACCTCTAGGCGAAGTATTCCTGGTGGAGTGGAGTACAAAATTTACTTTGAAGCCAAACACGGTAGGAGGGAGAGAGACAGGAAAGAACACCTCCCTCCAACCCCCCAAAAAAGAATGTCAGACTGTGAATATTTTGGTGCTGCTATATTTGGAATGTCAAAAATAAAAAAAGGAGCAAAAGGAGGAATGGTGTAGATGAAAGTCAGGTGATGTGATTTTTAAGCTCTCTCTCTCTATCTATCTCTCTCTCTATCTCATGACCAGCTTTTGTGGAAAAGTTATGGAGGTGTGTATGGTCGTAAGAAGAGGCGGTGGTGCCTGGTGCTGATGGACGAGTAAAATTTGTTCAGCTAATGTGGAAACAGAGCTGTAGAGATGCATTATTCAGAGGCTCATGATTATTTCACAGTGCAAAGCAGCCTTCAGGTAGATCACAACAGGCTTTGATTATGGCAAGACGCGAGGCATGAAAAGAAAAAAAATGCAAATTCAGGCTTAGAGCTAATACAAAACACAATAGTTTTGCAACTTTTCTGACTCCTACGTTCTTTGCCCTATTCTTTATATGCATAATAAGAACATGCAAACGAGTGAATGACATTTCAATCCATTTAAATTCGAACGGAAAGTATTTCACATTGTGTTGAGTTTCATTTATCTCTCCATTGTGTTTTTGTGGCCATATACGTAAAAAGCTAAAAAACAAATCTTGGTTCTTGTCATTGTTACAGTGTTTATACATTTAAAACTATATATATGTGACCTATGGCGCTTCACCTTCTTTCACAAATCCTTTCCCATGGCCTCACTGATAGTAAAGTGTTTATTTAAAGGGGTCATGGACTGCATTATTTTATTATTTTATAATGTTTCCTGGGGTGCACTTATAACGTTTGTATGATTTTACATCAAAAATGGTCATAATTTATAAATAAAAGACATTTTTCCTACCCTGATTTTAGCCCTCTGATTTGAACGTTCTGTTTTAAGGGGCGTGTCTGCTGTGAGACTTTAGTGTACACGCCCACTGTTGTGATTGGCTAACATATTTGCATATGAAATAGCTAAGTATTACATGTGGAACTTTTGAAAACTTTTAGCACGTTTTTACTATTACAGTTCCCAAGGTTTACTAATCTTGAAAAGTGTTGATTATAGCATTATATTTAGATGGTGGCATGAAAGGTTGCAGTGATGAACATGTAGCTGATCACAGACATGTCATTTTAATTCAATTTCACACTAACGAATGCTTTCATCATAACTAACAGTGCAAACACAATTTAAATAATAGATTTGTTGAATATAATGGGAGTTTTGGCACGAGATAAACTTGCGCTGTTTGATTGACAGCTCCAGCGATTGTAAAGGGAGCGTTCTTTGATCGCTTTCTATATATAATTTAACCACAGTTTAAATAATAAAATTCATCCTACTAAAAGAAACGATGTGAAGTTGAATTTAGTCACTGGTTTGATTTACTGACAAACAATTTTGAGATAAAGAACGTCTGACTGTACATGACTTATTACATATCAGAAATCACTGGTGAATTTGGTTAGACATGTACACAATCAGTACATATCAAACGATCTGAAACAAATCATTAGTGACACAGTAAAAACTTTTTTTCTCACAAAGATGTGTTGCGGCATTCCTGTCGGATCCAATATAGAAGGCACAGCATCGTTTTTTAACTTCAGGCTCTCTGCAAATCCAATACAGCTACTGTGTTTTTCCACAGCCTGGCACTGCACAACATCTTAAGTGCGGGTTATTGCCCGCACTTAAGCTTTAGTTAGTTTCGGTTTTCAGCCATTCACGGGTTTAGGCTTTTGCACTGCTGATTTGCAAGGCGGGCCTGGCGAGGGTAAACATACTTAAACTCGTGTAATTCAGAAGTGAGCAGGACTAGCGAGCTGGCAGTGGTGACGGACGCAAGAGCGCGTGAGTGTTTTGCTTAATATCTGTTCTGAGTCAGTTGCTTCGTTTATTCTTTGCTGCTAGGAAGGATTTAATTCGTATCTGTGTTTGTCCTATTTCCTACCTCGACTATATAGAATTGTATTTTAATTGTACTTGTTTAGAATAACAGCTGCGTTTGCAGACTTTATTGGTGTTATTGCCCGCACTTAAGCTTTAGTTAGTTTCGGTTTTCAGCCATTCACGGGTTTAGGCTTTTGCACTGCTGATTTGCAAGGCGGGCCTGGCGAGGGTAAACATACTTAAACTCGTGTAATTCAGAAGTGAGCAGGACTAGCGAGCTGGCAGTGGTGACGGACGCAAGAGCGCGTGAGTGTTTTGCTTAATATCTGTTCTGAATCAGTTGCTTCGTTTATTCTTTGCTGCTAGGAAGGATTTAATTCGTATCTGTGTTTGTCCTATTTCCTACCTCGACTATATAGAATTGTATTTTAATTGTACTTGTTTAGAATAACAGCTGCGTTTGCAGACTTTATTGGTGTTATTGCCCGCACTTAAGCTTTAGTTAGTTTCGGTTTTCAGCCATTCACGGGTTTAGGCTTTTGCACTGCTGATTTGCAAGGCGGGCCTGGCGAGGGTAAACATACTTAAACTCGTGTAATTCAGAAGTGAGCAGGACTAGCGAGCTGGCAGTGGTGACGGACGCAAGAGCGCGTGAGTGTTTTGCTTAATATCTGTTCTGAGTCAGTTGCTTCGTTTATTCTTTGCTGCTAGGAAGGATTTAATTCGTATCTGTGTTTGTCCTATTTCCTACCTCGACTATATAGAATTGTATTTTAATTGTACTTGTTTAGAATAACAGCTGCGTTTGCAGACTTTATTGGTGTTATTGCCCGCACTTAAGCTTTAGTTAGTTTCGGTTTTCAGCCATTCACGGGTTTAGGCTTTTGCACTGCTGATTTGCAAGGCGGGCCTGGCGAGGGTAAACATACTTAAACTCGTGTAATTCAGAAGTGAGCAGGACTAGCGAGCTGGCAGTGGTGACGGACGCAAGAGCGCGTGAGTGTTTTGCTTAATATCTGTTCTGAGTCAGTTGCTTCGTTTATTCTTTGCTGCTAGGAAGGATTTAATTCGTATCTGTGTTTGTCCTATTTCCTACCTCGACTATATAGAATTGTATTTTAATTGTACTTGTTTAGAATAACAGCTGCGTTTGCAGACTTTATTGGTGTTATTGCCCGCACTTAAGCTTTAGTTAGTTTCGGTTTTCAGCCATTCACGGGTTTAGGCTTTTGCACTGCTGATTTGCAAGGCGGGCCTGGCGAGGGTAAACATACTTAAACTCGTGTAATTCAGAAGTGAGCAGGACTAGCGAGCTGGCAGTGGTGACGGACGCAAGAGCGCGTGAGTGTTTTGCTTAATATCTGTTCTGAGTCAGTTGCTTCGTTTATTCTTTGCTGCTAGGAAGGATTTAATTCGTATCTGTGTTTGTCCTATTTCCTACCTCGACTATATAGAATTGTATTTTAATTGTACTTGTTTAGAATAACAGCTGCGTTTGCAGACTTTATTGGTGTTATTGCCCGCACTTAAGCTTTAGTTAGTTTCGGTTTTCAGCCATTCACGGGTTTAGGCTTTTGCACTGCTGATTTGCAAGGCGGGCCTGGCGAGGGTAAACATACTTAAACTCGTGTAATTCAGAAGTGAGCAGGACTAGCGAGCTGGCAGTGGTGACGGACGCAAGAGCGCGTGAGTGTTTTGCTTAATATCTGTTCTGAGTCAGTTGCTTCGTTATTCTTTGCTGCTAGGAAGGATTTAATTCGTATCTGTGTTTGTCCTATTTCCTACCTCGACTATATAGAATTGTATTTTAATTGTACTTGTTTAGAATAACAGCTGCGTTTGCAGACTTTATTGGTGTTATTGCCCGCACTTAAGCTTAGTTAGTTTCGGTTTTCAGCCATTCACGGGTTTAGGCTTTTGCACTGCTGATTTGCAAGGCGGCCTGGCGAGGGTAAACATACTTAAACTCGTGTAATTCAGAAGTGAGCAGGACTAGCGAGCTGGCAGTGGTGACGGACGCAAGAGCGCGTGAGTGTTTTGCTTAATATCTGTTCTGAGTCAGTTGCTTCGTTTATTCTTTGCTGCTAGGAAGGATTTAATTCGTATCTGTGTTTGTCCTATTTCCTACCTCGACTATATAGAATTGTATTTTAATTGTACTTGTTTAGAATAACAGCTGCGTTTGCAGACTTTATTGGTGTTATTGCCCGCACTTAAGCTTTAGTTAGTTTCGGTTTTCAGCCATTCACGGGTTTAGGCTTTTGCACTGCTGATTTGCAAGGCGGGCCTGGCGAGGGTAAACATACTTAAACTCGTGTAATTCAGAAGTGAGCAGGACTAGCGAGCTGGCAGTGGTGACGGACGCAAGAGCGCGTGAGTGTTTTGCTTAATATTTGTTCTGGGTCAGTTGCTTCGTTTATTCTTTGCTGCTGAAGGATTTAATTCGTATCTGTGTTGTCCTATTTCCTACCTCGACTATATAGAATTGTATTTTAATTGTACTTGTTTAGAATAACAGCTGCGTTTGCAGACTTTATTGGTGTTATTGCCCGCACTTAAGCTTTAGTTAGTTTCGGTTTTCAGCCATTCACGGGTTTAGGCTTTTGCACTGCTGATTTGCAAGGCGGGCCTGGCGAGGGTAAACATACTTAAACTCGTGTAATTCAGAAGTGAGCAGGACTAGCGAGCTGGCAGTGGTGACGGACGCAAGAGCGCGTGAGTGTTTTGCTTAACCCTCTGGAGTCTGAGGCTGATTTGGGGCCTGGAGAAGTTTTGACATGCCCTGACTTTTGTGCTTTTTTCAGTTGTTCATAAACATATTAATGACACAAGTGTCATTACACTGTATTCAGCAAAAACTAGGCTACCATAATATGTGAGGAACATGTGTGTACATGTTTGTGTTTTTGAAGGAATAACGTTTATGCGTGGTTACTGAAAAAACAAAAAACTTAAGTCACTGATATAAGGCCAATAAAAGTATATTAAATCTGTGTTCACAAGACTTTTGGGTATTGAAGGTTGTAGACTAGAGTTTTTGCTTCAAAATTATGTAAAAATTATGCTGACTACTCTTTCATTTATAACAATATACTGATTTAGTTTTTGTAAGACACTTTTTGCCAAGAAACACAGTTGCGAGGAGGCGTGAATCTCCATGAATAATGGCTCATTCTCACCTGTGAAGACAAAAGAATTGAATAGTAATGACCTGAAAAGACTTGCATATTAATGAGGCATTTCAGTCAGGTAGGCTGTGAAAAACAACTTCTGTGATGTCTCAAGCTCATCATGGTATATGAAACATACAGAAAAATTTATTACAATATAATAATGGTTTTATTAGCTCGTTTCAATCACGTGTTAATAAGCAGTATATTAATTGTGTGTGCGCGCTGTCGCGGAAGCGTCAGCGGGAGCGTTCAGCCTCCTCGTGTGAAGACCGACTCGGGTAAAGACCTGCGACTCTACCTGCGCGACTCCACCGAGCAACGAAACCGGTAGGCACTTAAGTTTCTTCCCTCCTTTCACACTTTTCCTTCTTCCTCAGCATGTGCTTTCAACTCATTCCTGTTGTCTCTCGGCAACGCTCCACTAACCCACGTAAAAGGCAGCGCAATGTTTCTAACCTGCGTCCTGTTTACTCCTCTTCTAACACTAATACTCCCTCTCTGTCTCTGTGGGTCTATGGAATTGTCAGTCAGCAGTTAACAAAGCTGACTTCATTCCAGCCTTTGCTACTAATTCTTCTCTTAATATCTTGGGCTTGACTGAGACCTGGATTCGTCCAGAGGACTCAGCAACTCCTGCTGCTCTCTCCAACAACTTCACTTTCTCTCATACCCCTCGCCAATCTGGTAGGGGTGGGGGCACAGGTCTTCTAATTTCTGACAATTGGAAATACTCGACTCATTCCTCTCTTTGCAACTACAGTTCATTTGAGTTTCATGCTATTACAATCGCAATTCCTGTCAAAATTCATATCGTAGTAATTTATCGCCCCCCAGGCCAACTGGGTACCTTTGTAGAGGAACTGGACATGCTGCTGTCCTCATTCCCAGAGGATGGTAGCCCACTTGTAGTTTTTGGCGATTTCAACATTCATCTAGAGAAGCCTTATGCTTCAGACTTCCACTCTCTTCTAGCCTCATTCGATCTTAATCGGCTCATTTCCACAAGTACACACAAATCTGGCAACCAACTTGATCTCATTTACACACGCAACTGCATCACCGACAACATTCTTGTAAAACCTCTGCACATTTCCGATCATTTCTTCATTACTTTTAATCTACAACTCCCCATTTGTTCACCACCAACCCCGCTACCAGTTACCTTCAGACGAAACCTGCGCTCTCTTTCTTCTTCTCATCTTTCCTCTACTGTATCATCCTCTCTTCCCTCACCCTCACAATTCGCATCTCTAGATGTGAATACAGCAACAGACACTTTATGTTCCACATTAACTTCTTCTCTAGATAGTATCTGTCCTCTGTCATCCAGGCCTGCACGTGCCACTCCCTCTAATCCCTGGTTATCTGATGTTCTTCGTGAACATCGGACCAAACTCAGGGCTGCAGAGAGGAAGTGGCACAAATCAAAAGACCAATTTGACCTAAGTAGCTATCAATCTCTGCTCTCATCCTTTTCTGCTGAAATTCATGCTGCTAAATCTTCCTATTTCCACAACAAAATCAACAGCGCTCCAAACACACGCACACTTTTCAAAACATTCAACTCTCTCCTCTGCCCCCCTCCACCACCACCCACCTCATCCCTTACTGCTGATAATTTTGCTACATTTTTCACTGATAAAACATCTACCATCAGCAGTCAGTTCTCCGCTCCACACACACAGGAACTCAGACCAACCACACACACAGCCACACACCTCCTCTCTTCATTCTCCCCCCTCACTGAGACAGAAGTATCCAAACTTCTCCTCTCCAGCCATCCCACCACCTGCCCTCTAGATCCCATCCCCACACACCTTCTACAAGCCATCGCTCCCACACTTTTACCAGCACTGACACACATCATCAACACATCTCTCCACACTGGCACTTTCCCTAACACATTCAAGCAGGCTCGGGTAACCCCACTGCTTAAGAAACCCACATTAAACACGTCTATTGTAGACAGCTACAGACCTGTTTCTCTCCTACCATTCATAGGAAAAACACTTGAACGAGTTGTTTTCAACCAGGTGTCATCTTTCCTCTCACAGAGCAACCAATTGGATGTCAATCAATCCGGTTTCAAGAGTGGCCACTCGACTGAGACTGCACTGCTGTCGGTCACTGAATCCCTGCGGATTGCAAAGGCTGATTCCAAATCATCAGTTCTCATTCTGCTCGATCTATCTGCTGCCTTTGACACGGTGAATCATCAGATCCTCCTGTCCACCCTCTCATCACTGGGCATCACAGGTACTCCGCTTCTCTGGTTTGAATCCTATCTCACAGGAAGGTCTTTCAGGGTTGCCTGGAGAGGGGAGGTATCCAAAGCTCATCAACTAACCACGGGTGTTCCTCAGGGTTCAGTTCTTGGACCCCTCCTCTTCTCCATTTACACTACATCACTTGGTCCCATCATTCAGGCACATGGTTTCTCCTACCATTGCTATGCTGATGACACACAACTCTTCCTTTCATTCCAACCAGATGATCCCACAGTAGCTGCACGAATCTCAAGCTGTCTGGCGGGCATCTCGGCATGGATGAAAGAACA
Source organism: Megalobrama amblycephala (assembly GCF_018812025.1). Classification (NCBI taxonomy): domain Eukaryota; kingdom Metazoa; phylum Chordata; class Actinopteri; order Cypriniformes; family Xenocyprididae; genus Megalobrama; species Megalobrama amblycephala. The sequence continues at coordinate 42,828,947 of NC_063060.1, read as the reverse complement.
TCATCTACAGCTCAACCTGGCTAAGACTGAGCTTCTCGTCTTCCCTGCCAATCCGACTCTAAATCACGATTTCAGCATCCAGATAGGTACATCCTCAATTACCCCGTCAAATTCGGCCAGAAATCTTGGAGTAATCCTTGATGACCAACTGTCCTTCAAAGACCACATTGCAAAGACAGCTCGGTCATGCAGATTTGCACTATACAACATCAGGAAAATCAGGCCCTTTCTAACAGAACATGCAACACAACTTCTGGTCCAGGCCCTGGTCATTTCTAGGCTTGATTACTGCAATGCTCTTCTGGCTGGACTGCCATCATGCACAATCAAGCCTCTACAAATGATTCAGAACGCTGCAGCACGTCTCGTCTTCAACGAGCCCAAAAGAGCCCACGTCACGCCTCTCTTCATCTCTCTTCACTGGCTACCACTTGCTGCTCGTATCAAATTCAAGGCGTTGACGCTTGCTTACAGATCTGCCACAGGCTCAGCACCCTCCTACTTCCACTCACTCTTACGAGTCTACACTCCTACCAGAAACCTGCGCTCATTAAAGGAGCGAAGGCTTGTGGTACCATCACAGAGAGGCACAAAATCACTTTCCAGAACGTTCTCGTTCACTGTTCCTTGCTGGTGGAACGATCTTCCTGCCTCCATCCGGAATGCGGAATCCCTGGCAATATTCAAAAGACAGCTGAAAACTCATCTCTTTCGTGAGCACTTAACCTCATCTTAAAAAAAAAAAAAAAAAAAAAAAAAAAAAAAACTTCTTACTCCTATCCTTTCACTTCCTCTAATCCCTCTCTATTGTAGCTTAGGATAATCTGAGCACTGCCTATAACTTGTATTATGAGCACTTCTTGTCTATTTGCCTCGTCATGACGACTCGCTTGTTGTATTCCTCACTTGTAAGTCGCTTTGGATAAAAGCGTCTGCCAAATGAATAAATGTAAATGTAAATGTAACATCTGCTCTCTTCAAAGGCAAGATTGTAGCTTACTTGCTCGATCCAGTGTTAGCGCCACGTCTGTTATTTACCTACCACTTGTCATGCACTGGCGGGGCTACGGTGCTAATGATTTAGAAGTAGGCGTTGATCTGTTAACACTTTATTTTAAGGTCTTTTAACTAGTTGCTTATTAGCATGCATATTACTGGAATATTGGCTATATATTAGAACTTATTAAGCACATCTTAATGCCTTATTCTGCATGACCTTATTCACTTAATCCTACCCAAAACCTAAACTTAACAATTACCTTACTAACTAATAAGCAGCAAATTGACCTGTTATATGTCAAAAGCTCAAGGAAAACTTGATTTCTCAATTCATGACCCCTTTAATGCACACAAAAGTAGTAGGTCATCTGGGGACTTTTCACCTACTGTTTTTGCCTACTCGGTTGGCGTACTGTTTGTCGCATACTACTTAGTAGGGAAGTATTTGATTTTGGACAAAATCAAAGTATTTGATTTTGGAAGTATTTGATTTTGCTGGAGTTCTGGCTTCTTTTTAGATTGGATGAACTGTCAAATAGGTGGGACTTGGCAAACAAAATGGCTAATATTTTTGGTGATATAGAGTTACATGTGATCTGTCATAACATACTGTAGCTTTTAAAACCCTATCTTTTGCCTACAGTCTGTGTAAGCATCATTGCAAACATCATAATGCAGACATTGACTTTCCACATTCTTGACGAGCAGCAGACAAGAGTTTGGTGTACTTGCTGTAAATCTGTGTAAGCACCTGGAAAATCAAATGACACGTGTTCCTCTCAAGATCTATATTAGCTTTAAGCACTATTGGGACTCATCTGTTTGTCTATAGTTTAAGTTTTACAGAATTCGATAAGCTGCACGCTCTCCTCTGTGAGATCTCATTATAAGTTTTCATGTATTCATTAAAGCAAGTGAGCGGTCATGCATGGAACGCAATCCATCTAACTCAAAACAATACAGGTTTTTAAATGCATCGCCGGAGGAAGCCACAGATGTGGTGTGTGTAATTGTGAGTAGATAAGCGTACAATGAATGTCATATTGACAGGACAGAGTGTAATTTTCTGCCAGGTCGATGACCTGAGCGAGAAAGGGAGAAATGACACGCCTGCTCGGGCTTTTCCACACCCGTACCGATTGGTCAAGGTGGGTCACGCACGGACCCTTGCTACATGCACACACACCTCCGATCAATGAGCAGAAGTGTCGATGCACACAAATCTTTGACTATTGATTTAGGCCAGCGTTTGAAGAGCCATTAACGGATGACTCGCCTTGCTTCTTTACCAATGTTTTCACAGATCTGCTGAGAGCTCGTGGATGGCTTCCATAAGCCTCTGTTTAATGGTCATTGTGGGGGAAAAAAATTATGGCTCATTTTTATTGCTCTAATTCAATGCAACCGTTCAGGGTGCATTGCTCATTTTAATAGAAAAAGGCCTTGCCTGCCCGAAAACACCAGATGAACTATGTGCACTGACACTGAGGGGAGGTTAGGGACTAGATCAAAGCCCTTATTGCTAGATGACATCCTCTGCATTTAAAAGCATACAAAATTCATTTAAAGGTGCCCTAGAATCAGAATTTGAATTTATCTCGGCATAGTTGAATAACAAGAGTTCAGTACATGGAAAAGACATACATTGAGTTTCAAACCCCATTGTTTCCTCCTCCTTATGTTAATCTCATTTGTTTAAAAGACTTCCGGAAAACACTCGGATCTCAACATAACACAGACTGTTACGTAACAGTCGGGACCATTAATATGTATGACCCCAATATTTGCATAATGCCAGCCCATTCGACGCATTAGACAAGGAAAGGCAGTATTAACGGCTGGATCTGTGCACAGACAAGGTAAGCAAGCAAGAACAACAGCGAAAAATGGCAGATGGAGCAATAATAACTGACATGATCCATGATATCATGATATTTTTAGTGATATTTGTAAATTGTCTTTCTAAATGTTTCATTAGCATGTTGCTAATATACTGTTAAATGTGGTTAAAGTTACCATCGTTTCTTACTGTATTCACGGAGACGAGAGTCGTTGCTATTTTCATTTTTAAACACTTGCAGTCTGTATAATTCATAAACACAACTTCATTCTTTATAAATCTCTCCAACAGTGTGTAATGTTAGCTTTAGCCACAGAGCATAGCCTCAAACTCACACAGAATCAAACGTAACCAGCTAAATAAATACTTTACTCACATAATTCGAAGCATGCACACAGCATGCATGACGAACATCTTGTAAAGATCCATTTGAGGGTTATATTAGCTGTGTGAACTTTGTAAATGCACTGTATTATAGTCGAGAGCTCGTGGGGCAGAGGAAGCGCATCTCTTAAAGGGGCCGTGCTGAAAAAAATCAGTTCATAGTTAATGATGCCCCAAAATAGGCAGTTAAAAAAATAATTAAAAAAAATATATGGGGTATTTTGAGCTGAAACTTCACAGACACATTCAGGGGACATCTAGGACTTATATTACATCTTGTAAAAAAACAATCTAGGGCACCTTTAAAAACCATACAAGAGGTATGAAAAACAGACTAAAATTTAAACAATTATTCACAAATTGGTGAAAATTTGTACTTAAGTAAAAGTATTGCTACTTAAATAATATACGAGTACAAGTAGAAGTACTAAAAAAAGAATATGACTCAAGTAAGAGTAAATAAGTAGTTTGCTGAAAACTACTCAAGTTACTACATTACAAAGTACTTTAGTATTATTTTTCTATTTTTACACAAAATGAGGCGATGTTAGCAATATGGAGCACTAAACACTCAAGTAAATTGTTTCATTCATACTAGAAGCCAGAGGGCGCCCTCACGCACAAAGTCCACAAGTGAGATTCATAGTAGTATTAAACTTCCAGGAAATCCCTTATATGGACATCAGATATTGCTACAGCTGAATAACATGCAGGTAGAGATGTTTTGACTGAATAAACATTTAGACAAACACAATTGTGAGGATATATCTGTGTTTATCTGTGTTCTTCAAGCCGTCTCGATATTTTCATAAGAATAATGTATATCTATACTGCAATGCTAATTGACATAGCCTGTATCATATAATATATTTTCCGTCTCACTCTGTGTTAAGAAGCAACATGGACAACAGAAGTTATTTCAAAAAAGACTGACGAGTATATATAGGCTATATAGTGATTTTGGAGCAAAAAAAGATATCAATCTTACAATGTTTGACACTATGCTAAGCAAATGCACTAGGTGTCCCTGTTGCCAAGAGCGATTGTTTTATTACTAATTTTGTGCACGTAAGATTATTTGAATGTTTTTAAGAAGGGCAAAAGCAAAGAAGGGTAAGTGATAAATTAGGGATCCCTAAATTAGGGATTAAAACAGTATGAATAGAAAAGTGCCAGTAAAAAAATAAATAAAAAAATAATATGGGTTAACATGTTAAATAAAATCCTCTTTTTGCTGGGTTAAAAACAACCCAAGTAGGGCTGAATATGGACAAACCCAGCGGTTGTTTGACCAACCTTCTGAGTAGTTTTATTTAACCCAATATTGTTTAAAAATGACTATATGGCTGGATTAAAATGAACCCAAAATAGGTTAAAAATCAGACAGAAAATTACTAGAGGCAACAATTATCAAACATTTAACCCAAGCGCTAGGTCAAAACAACCCAATCGCTGGGTTTGTCCATTTTCAACCCAACATGGGTTGTTTTTAACCCAGCATTTTTAAGAGTGTACCAAATCACAATCATGCCATTGAAGCATATCTTCATTTTTAATTTATCTTTTTGTTTTACCTTATTTTTATTGAATTTAGAAATGTAGAGAATAAACTAAGTAAATTTGATTTTAAAAATGTAAATTTTAAAGGTGCCGAAGAACGTTTTCAAAAGATGTAATATAAGTCTTAAGTGTCTCCTGAATGTGTCTGTGAAGTTACAGCTCAAAATACCCCATAGTTTTTTTTTTTAATTAATTTTTTAACTGCCTATCATTATAAATGCGCCGATTCAGGCTGCGGCCCCTTTAAATCTGGTGCTCCACGCCCCAAGAGCTTGCGCTTGCCTTGAACAGCATAAACAAAGTTCACACAGCTAATATAACCCTCAAAATGGATCTTTACAAAGTGTTCGTCATGCAGCATGTCTAATCGCGTAAGTACAGTGTTTCTTTTGATGTTTACATTTGATTCTGAATGAGTTTGAGCCTATGCTCGGGCTAACAGGACTAAAGCTAACATTACACACTGTTGGAGAGATTTATAAAGAATGAAGTTGTGTTTATGAATTATACAGACTGCAAGTGTTTAAAAAATGAAAATAATGACAGTCTTGTCTCCATGAATACAGTAAGAAACGATGGTAACTTTAACCACATTTAACAGTACATTAGCAACATGCTAACGAAACATTTAGAAAGACAATTTACAAATATCACAAAAAATATCATGTAATCATGGATCATGTCAGTTATTATTGCTCCATCTGCCATTTTTCACTATTGTCCTTGCTTGCTTACCTAGTCTGATGATTCAGCTGTGCACAGATCCAGACGTTAATACTGGCTGCCCTTGTGTAATGCCTTGAACATGGGCTGGCATATGCAAATATTGGGGTCATACATATTAATGATCCCGACTGTTACGTAACAGTCGGTGTTATGTTGAGATTCGCCTGTTCTTTGGAGGTCTTCTAAACAAATGAGATTTATATAAGAAGGAGGAAACAATGGAGTTTGAGACTCACTGTATGTCATTTCCATGTACTGAACTCTTGTTATTCAACTATGCCGAGGTAAATTCAATTTTTGAATCTAGGGCACCTTTAATACAAATATAATACAAATAATAATAATACAAATTGGTTATACAGCAACATTTACTTTTGGCTCACAGACCTCAATTAAGTTTGATTTTTTGGCCCTTTATAGTAAAGTTTGGGCAACTCTGGTCAATACAGTCAGAATCAATGGGGTCCAATAAACACTGAGAACTCTTGAGTTCTCAGAAAGAAAGAAAGTCATGCAGGTTTGGAATGATGTGAGAGCGAATAAATGATGACAGAATCTTAAATTTTGGTCTAATCCTCACACAAACTCATTGTAAGAACTGAAATAAAGCGCAAAAATCATATGAATTACTTCTGCTATTTTGGAGCTTTACAGATAATCACTATGGATGGCAAAAAGCTGCATACAATTTTTCAAAAATGTCTAATAACAGCATACAGTTTTGGAATTTTTAGTTCATTCCTTCAAACAAAAATAATCTAATTGTAAGTCCACTGAAAGTAAGTTGCAGTAAGAACCCATGTGCAGTATTTTTAACCCAAATGTGAACCAAATACAAAAAGAAACAAAGACTTGACATCATGAAACTATGAACATAAACATAATTAGACTAGACTTGACATGGACTCGCCAAACAGCAGTTACAGGGACAAATCTAGACAAATGAACAATGAAACATGAGGGCTATTTATACACAGACCAATGACTAACAAGAAACACCCGTGTATAATCAAACAGTGAACCAACACTCTAAAAACTGCTGGGTTAAATATGGACAAACCCAGGGATTGGGTTGTTTTCACCCAGCCATTTTTTTCGACCAATTTTGGATTTATTTTTTTAGCCAGAAATATAGTAATATAGTAAGGCATGTTTTTGCTCACCCCCAAATAGGGGCAAATTTGTGGAGTATTTTAAGCTGAAACTTGACCAGACCAGAGACTTATATTACATCTTGTGAAAGAGGGCATAATAGGTGCCCTTTAACCCAACCTGCTGGGTTTGTCCATATTTAACCCAACTTGGGTTGCTTTTAACCCAGCATTTTTTAGAGTGAATGAGAAAACAGGAAACATAACCAGAACAACCAATCAGAACCTGACAGGATCACATGATGGAATAAGTGAATCACATGACAAACAGGAACCATGAAAACTACAAAATAAAAGACATGAAAATATTAACACGAACCAACCCCAACTAATAGCCATTACTCTGAAAACATCTAATCCATGTGATTATAGCAGAAGAGAAAGTAGAAAAAAAGTTAGAGAGTGAGCAATAAAAAAGACAAATAGTCCAGAATAACCCCCATCAAGTATTTCCTTCCTCTCACTTGGCATCCCTCCCTCCCTCTCCATCATTCTTTCCCTCTCAACGAAAAGAGGGGGGAAAAAGCCAAAGAGGCAGGTGTGAGGAAGATTGCAAAATCAATAGGGCTAAATGGAGTTGCAGCGGAAGCCATTGAGTGTCCTCTCAGAGTGCTGATGAGCCTGCAAAGAGCAGCATTTGGATGAGATGCCCAACAGCCAACACCCTGCGTTTTTTCCTCTTCCTCTCTCTCTCCAACTTAAAGTGTGTCTGCTGCACTATCACCGCAAAGCTATTTTACTAGATCAATGTCGGGTCCTTAATAGAACACGACGCTCACACTGCCGCAGGCCGCTAGGCGAGGGTGGAGACTGCAGCGTCAATCACATCGTCTACAGGTGCCTTAGATCAGCGCTCTGCCACAGTGACAGAAATACCACAGCACCTGCGGCCCCTCCCTCCCTCCCTCCCTGACTGACACAAACACACTCACGTCCTTCTACTGACAAGCACCTCGTGTAATGTGACTCTCTCACAGTACGGTATTAGCAAGCTGTGCGTCTGTGGGTCTGCACAACAAAACCTGACAGATGATTAAAAAGTTGCATGTGAACATAATCTTCATTTTGTGAAGTTTGTGGCATTGAATCTAGAAGATCTGGGTTGATACAGTGGTGCTTTAGCAGAAGAACTAGTTACTGAAATAGCCAAAATTTGTTTAGTGGCATCAGAAGCACTTGCTAGCAAGTAAACTAGTTATCCATGAGAAAATCAAAGAGAAATATTCAGTGAAATATTTAGTACATATTACTTTTGGACAGATGTAAATTCTTTTTTTTTTTCTTCTTCTTTTCTATGTAATGTCAGCATTTTTATGTACAGGATAAAAGTGAAAAAATAAATAAACAAATTAATACAATTTAATTTACAAAACCATTCTAAAGTTTGGGGTGAGTAAGATTTTTTTTTGAAAAAAAAAATAATAATAAATAAATAAAATAAAATAAAATAAAATCTATTATGCTCACCAAGACTCCATTTATTTGATTAAAATATATATACAAATATATATAAAAAAAAAAAAAATATATATATATATATATATATATATATATATATATATATATATATATATATATATATATATATATATATATATATATATGAAGAGTTTCGTTGCAAAACGAGATAACTCCGTTTTTAACATTTTTGTCAAAACATGTTTATTATTATGTTATCATGTTATTATTTTGTTTTATGGTGCTACTTAGCTGTATTTTTTAAGTTATGAAGGTTTAAATCAAAACAAACCAACTGCAGTTGAATTGATATTAATTGGAATGCACAACCAAAAAACAAGATTTTTGAAAAATTAAAAAAACAGAGTTACGAAACTCTTCATAAATATATATATATATATATATATATAAAATACATTATTATTTATAAAATATTCAAAATATGTATATATAAAAAAAAAAGTAATTTATTCTTGTTATGGCAATGCTTAATTTTCAGCATCATTACTCCAGTCTTCAGTGTGACATAAGTTCATAAATCATTTTCATATGCTGATTTGGTGCTCAAAAAACATTTATTATTATCAACATTGAAAACAGTAGTTATTTATTTATTTATAGGTTGGAAACTGTCATACAGTTTTGTTTTTTGTTTTGTTTTGTTGTGTTGTGTTGTGTTGTGTTGTGTTGTGTGTTGTGTTGTGTTGTGTTGTGTTGTGTTGTGTTGTGTTTTTTGTTTTGTTTTGTTTTGTTTTGTTTTGTTTTGTTTTTTTTGTTTTGTTTTGTTTTGTTTTGTTTTGTTTTGTTTTGTTTTGTTTTGTTTTGTTTTGTTTTGTTTTGTTTTGAAGGTTCTTTGATGAATAGAAAGTTCAAAAGAACAACACTTAAGCCGGGCACCCATTTAAAAATTGTAAGGACGATTATGAATGTAAATTGATACTTATGACTGATCGCGCTCAAACGCGTCCAGTCAGAGCCAGTTGCGTTCAGTCTGTGATAACAGTCAGTGTTCAAATTCAATGTGTAAGTATTTGAATCTGCTTCAGTCGCAGGAAACAATCGCTGTATGTTGAGCTCAGTCTTAGAATGTTTTAGCTAGTCATTAAATGTGTGCCGGCTTTACTTAAAATAGAAATCTTTTGTAACAATTTAAATGTCTTTAATGTCACTTTTGAACAATTTAATGCATCCTTCCTATGTAGAAGTATTGCAATTGTAATAAAATCTTAGTGAACACAAACTTTTATGTTAGTGTACATACAGAAAAGCAAATTCTATAAAAGATTTTAGGCGTGCTTGAGATAAAAATTGTATACATTTTTCTGTTTACATTTACTAAACATCCTTAGAAGAACCATGTCTTGTGTCTTTTAATTTCTGATGACATAAAAATCAGTACAGTATAAATACGTTGCAATGATTTTAGATTGCAACATATTTAGATTTAGATTTCAGTCACTTTAACAATCTTGTTCTTTCTGTCTACAGTAAGTGGCCAGAATCAGCTGCAAAATGGATCAAACGTCATGCCATGAGTCAAAAGTTTGTTTGTTGGGATTAAAGAAAAAGAAAACTATACAATGACATTTACAACAGGATAATCTGTTGTTTGGGCATCAATGGCAAGCAGTGAGAGGGAGGGCAGAGAGAAAAGAAAGAAAAATAGATGCGTCTCATGTTGGGAACAGAGCTGTGCTGTGCTCCGAGATCAAGGCGAGCATATTCTGTTTACTGTCTCCAAGCTGGAGAGACACCATTATCAAACCGTGCTGGGGAAGAGATACATGGCAGGAAAAACAGGAAGAGAGAAAATGCACTGAAGTGTAAACAAGCTCTTTCACACCTTCTCTCGCTCTCTACTTTTCATGCACTTCTTCATTTACAAGCATATATCAGATGGGAAGAATACTCTTCCCTACAAAAATAAACAAAGTGGACATGAAAGATAAACTTACAAAAAAGACATACCGAGAATATCACAGCATATACTGTAGGTGCAGCACAAACCAACAGCTGTGTGGAGTCAGAGGTTTTTGCCTTACAGTGTTGCAGTGTTTTATGTGCTGGATGTTGACAGGACTGTAGGTATAGTCCTGACGTTGTTTTATGGCAGCCTGTCTACTGACCCCATATTGTTTACTTGTGTTCCTCATCACCTGACTGAGCTCTGACTGGCCACAGGAAAGGAGCTAAAGCTTTGAAAGGAGCTCGTTTTCCCTCTGACCTGTAACAAACTATGTACAGCTGTCAAGAACACTGAGGCAGAACCAGACTGAGCTGTTTGTTTATTGTCATAATAATTGCAGTGAACATTGACTCTATACGCCTCCCTGGAATAATTATATGCAGGTTAAAAAACACATACACTAATTATAATTTATATAGCTTAAAATACATTAAATGCATGTCATGTTGTATAATATTATGCTATTTTTTAAATGTTTTTGATAGAAGGCATTTGTTCAATCAAAAATACAGTAATATTGTAACAGATTAAAATAACTATTTTAATACAAAATATCTATTTTAATATACATTTTGTTCTGTGTAGCCAAACCTGACTTGCAACAATATTGCATTTTAGTTTAGGGTCCAATTCTCACTATTAACTGGTTGCTTATTAGCATATTACTGGGATTTTGGCCGTTTATTAGTACTTATAAAGAACATATTAATGCCTTATTCTGCATGATCATATTCTACATCCTTCAATCATACCTAATACCTAAACTTAACAACTACTACTAACTAATAATAAGCAGTAATTGGGAGTTTACTGATGCAAAAGTCACAGTGAGAACTGGAGCATAATCTAAAGTGTGACCAATTATCCAACAATAAATACCAGTAAAAATAGCAGAACATTTGTGAAGTCCTTAGAATTTGGGTTAAACTTTGTAATAAGTATTGGTAATTTCACAGAAACAATATCCAGTTCTGCTCATAGATTTCAGTTTACCTGCTAATAAATGTTTCAAACAACTCTCTGATGCCACCAACCTCACTTTTATCCAAAATTACTTATAATTTACTTATTAAGTGTTTCTTAACAAGTAAACAGTCAGTGATAAAATAAGAATAAAGAAAGTACTTACAAGCAATAGGACAAAACAGCATGTTTTTCCTTCCACTCAAAAAATAGCATTTAATACCAAATTTACAACATGGTATAATAAATGATTTGAGCTGAAACTTCACTGACACATTCTGGGGACACCAGAGACATATTACATTTTGTTAAAAAGGTGCATAATAGGTCCCCTTTAAGACATAAATGACTGTTTATGAGGATACTTGCAAAGACAGCCATTTTGACACATAAGTGTGTGTGTATTTGACCGTTCAATACCAATAAGGTGGCAAAAAGCACTCAGTTCAGTACTCACACGCTGTATGAGCAGCGGCTTTATGCGTGTGTCTCTCAGTTAATAAACCATCTCAAAGTGCGTGCATGAACTGAAATGAGTCCTCTTTCACTGCAATGCTTTAAAAACACATGCAAATGATGATGGCACGGCACGGCCACGTAACGTAAGCGCGTAACCACTGGTTGACAAATTTCTACCGGTTAATCGTGTCTACAGATATATTTCCCACCCCTATCGCTAAACATCTCTGTTGTTTATGTAGCCTTCAATCAGCAGCTAAAAGTCAGTGACTTCCAATTGCTTTGTCACTTCAAAATCGCTGTCAGTGTGAACGCCCTTTACAGGGTCAATTCTTCTAGAGCGACCTGAGGTTAAGTGCATTGCTCAAGGGCACAAGAGCAAAAGCTCATGTCTTGTCTTATGAGGGTTTTAAATGTATGAGCTTTCGGCTACCAGCCCAGATCTTTAACCACAACTGCCGCAGAGAGGAAACAAATTCTTCGCATCTTAGTTCGGCTAATCAAAACATCTGCGAAAAAATGGTGGGGCTCACATGCATTTGGACCATGGCCAAAACCTGCTTTACTGGTGCACTCCAGAGTCCTACTTACAGTAATTGATCGAGACTATTGATCAAAGGCCTCTCAGACATTGACCTGTTTTGTGTGTTTGAAAAGGATAAAAAAGTCTTTCAGCAGCACATGAGGGTGTTTACTGAATAGATATGCATCTAACTTTTTATCCATTTACAGCAGCTCTGAAAGGTTTGAAAAGTTGTGTGTGTGCTAGTGCACGTCTGGATGTGAGAACGTGTATGTGCGTGTAATTCACGGTTAAGGGTTGGTGTGGGCGAAGGACTATCATTATGTTCACTGCGAGAGGTCATTGCTGTGGAGAGCTTTTCATACTGATTACACGTGTCTCACCTCGGCTCTCTGTTCCCCTTGGCAGGCGTTGAGAGGCACGGTGACATACACACAGTCCGTTAGGTGCTCTCAATCAAAAGATTAGTCTGCACTCAACATTAGCCAAGGGAAATGTTGGAAATTTGAGAAAATCAAGGTGTTTCCAAACACAAACAAGCCACAAATGAGCCAAATAAGCACCGGGAGAGAAAATATCAGTGCTGTCTTTGTGTCGGCTTTCCAATTTGTCCCTCTGATAATAATCATTTTACAGGTGACAGATCACTTATCGCAATGGAAAGATCAGTCAAAAAGATAATGAATAATTCAAAAACAGGTAATTGAAAATTATACAGAGCGAACTTCACTTCACAAGTGATTACTATAAATGAAGCCCGATCTGCATGGCATTTTCCCCGTCCTGTTTATCAGAGTGCTGGTTGTGATGTTGATGTGTGTGTGTGTGTGAGACAGGCTCCTGGGGGCTCCTCACCTGTTCCAGTCTCCAGTGGAACTCTGCCGGCCTGAAGGAGTCCAGCTGAATGAAGTCTCGCCTCAGCAGAAACACCAGACGGCAGTTGTGCACGTACAGGGAGTAGTGATGCCTGTTCATCTCTGCAAAAAGAAAAACACAGAGAAGGCTTACTGTATATGTGATGTAAATGAGGACACTCGAGAAATCACTTACATTGGCTGTCAAAGTAGGAACTTCACGCTGAGTAAAGATTTACATTTATAGATTTCCATGTCTGGCTCTGAGAGCTTGTCTAAAACTGCATAGTCATGTTAGAAAAACTCCTGACTGTTACAGCAGGCAGGGTCATAAAAATTAGACTTCAGATGAGGACATAGAGAGAAATAGTTCTGCTGAAACTGTAAAGGGAATAGACTAGGGATGATGGACTGACTGAAAAGACAGATTCTCTGATTCCTGCTCAAAAATCCAGCTTAAAATATGCACTTTTTACACATTTAATAGTATAAATTGCTATATACACACAATCCAACATATATCCGAACTTCTCCCAAATGTTTATGTTCATTTACGACTAATTTTAGAATGTGTTTATGAGGATACTCACCAAAAATGGGCATTTTGACATCTGAGTGGGTCATTTTTTTATTTATTTTTTTATTTTTTTTAAAGTGATAAGATGGGAAAGAGAACTCAAATTGGTACTGGCATGCTGTCTGAGAAGTGGCTTTCTGTGTGTGTGTGTGTGTGTGTGTGTGTGTGTGTGTGTGTGTGTGTGTGTGTGTGTGTGTGTGTGTGTGTGTGTGTGTGTGTGTGTGTGTGTGTGTGTGTGTGTGTGTGCTCACAGAGAGCTGCTTCACAGACAGTGTGCCAGTACAGATCTGAGTTCTCTTTTGCATCTTTTATCTTGCTTCAGTGGTTTAAAAGCACTTAAATTAAAGACTGGGGGATCATAGGATAGATCTACATGCGGACCATACATGCAACAAACCGTGTTTTGACCAGCTTGAGTGGATATTACCTATTTTTTCCAGCCTGATCCAAACCAAATGTCAATCTGTTATAAAGTGAAATCCTAACAAGATGATCACAAAAGAGTTGCCATTCAATCTGAGACTCTCGTCAAAGCACTTTCTTCTCCCGTTGATATCGACATGTTCCACTGTCCATCACGTGTCTACGCTCAAAGCAAGTCTGGACAGCTTTCATGCTCTTTCTCAGAAACCTCTCATTGATCAAGGTGGCTGCCACGTCTCGTCCACACGGCGCCCTTCTCTATTCACCTCAACGCTGCCTCTGCACGGCTGCCCGGTGTCTCTCGTGCGACTGCTTTTAGTGCGTGTCGAATTGATTAAGTCTCACACCCACTCAACATGACGCCTAGGATCAATGAACTCGAAAGAGTCCTGCCAAGCAGTCGGCCCCGATCAGGACCACTCGGTCTCTGAGAACTGGCCGCTGACAGTCACACTGCATTTCTTCCTGGCTGGAGTTTCACTTTAACCTCCGGAGAATTGTGTTCTGAACCACTCTTTAATCCAGATCTAATCCATAGTCTTAATCGCTCTCCCTAATGCTGCTGGGCATCGTACAGTACTGATAAAACTTTTCTCGGGTTAGTCTGACACATCTGCAGCACTGATCTCTTCAATTTTAACAAATTGATCATCTTGTCTTGACCACCAGACCTGGAAACTGTAGACATAATCTAAAATATTTGAGCGCTATTCCGGAAGCAGAATAAAAACAGAGCAGTGAATGAATGAAAGTGACTGAAACACAATTGCCAAATAAATGCCAAGAGGCACATCAAAAAGTAATATGACACTGTCAAGTCATGTGACTGAATAATCGACCAATTTCATTGCATATAATCTCAAAGTCTGCTCTGGTCATTCTGAAATTCTGGAGTCAAAGCATGAGATGGGAAGTATGTACAAATATTTAAAAATGCTATATTTACTACCATTAAAAAGTTTGGGGAGATTATAAAAAAGGAAGAAGAAATGAATACTTTTATTCAGCAAGGATGCATTAAATTGATCAAAAGATGACATTTCTCTCAGGAGCTCAGTGAATTCAAGCGTGGTACCGTGATAGGTTGCCACCTGTGCAATAAGTCGTGAAATTTCCTCACTACTAAATATTCCATGGTCAACTGTTAGTGGCATCATAACAAAGTGAAACTAATTGGGAACAACAGCAACTCAGCATGAAGTGGTAGGCCACGTAAAATCACAGAGCGGGGTCAGTGCATACTGAGGCGAACAGTGCACAGAAGTCGCCAACTTTCTGCAGAGTCAATAGCTACAGACCTCCAAACTTCGTGTGTCCTTCAGATTAGCACAAGATCAGTGCGTAGAGAGCTTCATGGAATGGGTTTCCATGGCCGAGCAGCTGCATCCAAGACTTACATCACCAATGCAAAGCGTCGGATGCAGTGGTGTAAAGCACGCCGTCACTGGACTCTGGAGCAGTGGAGACGTGTTCTCTGGAGTGACCAATCACGCTTCTCTGTTTGGCAATCTGATGGATGAGTCTGGGTTTGGTGGTTACCAGGAGAACGGTACTTGCCTGACAGCATTGTGCCGAGTGTAAAGTTTGGTGGAGCGGGGATTATGGTGTGGGGTTGTTTTTCAGGGGTTGGGCTTGAACCCTTAGTTCCAGTGAAAGGAACTCTTAATGCTTCAGCATACCAAGACATTTTGGATAATTTCCTGCTCCCAGCTTTGTGGGAACAGTTTGGGGATGGCAAGGTCCATAAAGACATGGATGAGCGAGTTTGGTGTGGAGGAACTTGACTGGCCTGCACATCCTGACATCAACCTGACAGAACACATTTGGGATGAATTAGAGAGGAGATTGTGATCCAGGCCTTCTCGCCAACATCACTGCCTGACCTCACAAATATATATATATATTGTTTTTAAAGGGGTAATATAATGTCACTTTTACAAATGTAAAATAAGTCTCTGATGTCCCCAGAGTGTGTATGTGAAGTTTTAGCGCAAAATACCCCACAGATTATTTTTTATAGCATGTTAAATTTGTCACTTATTGGGTGTGACCAAAAACATTCCATTTTTGAGTGTGTCCCTTTAAATGCAAATGAGCTGCTGCTCTCAAGAAGAGGGTGAAGTTTCAAGAGCTTGTGTTAGCAGCTCCGATTACCTCACACAGACTGAAAATGACTTTTATGTTCAAACCAGAGTCGGACAATTATGAATAGACTCAAGAAGAAGTGACAACTGTGTGGGAACTGTGGTAAGATCCTACAGAGCCAGAGAATATATGCTGCATGAAGATAGAACAGATATAGTTTAGTTTAATTACAGTTAACTTATGTTGTCATCTTGCTTTTATAACATGCTATTGCATTTGTGTTACATACTGTATTGCAATAATATGGCCTCACCCCCTTTGTTGCGTGTTCTCGGGGGCGGGGTTTAAGTAAATTTCACGGTTTGTGATGTCACTAACCCAGGAAGAAGCTCGTTGTAGTCCCTACCAGCTGTTTGTTGTAGTCCTTAAAAAGTGATTTCTGTAAAAGAAAATATCTCCCTTTGCATTGAACTTTGAGCGTCGTAACTTTGCAGATGTTGTTTATGATCAAACAGCAACATTACACACTAACTAAAGTAAAAAAAATGAAATCATAATCAACCACCCCTTTAATATTGAAACATGCATATTGAGTCGACAGCTCACCAGTTTTATCTGAATTACAGAGCAACGTCTCCTTCTCGGCTCTCAGTCCAGGACTTGGCCCGTGCTTCATCCATGTTGCTATGGTAAACTGATCTGTCAAGTTCTGTGGCACAACCCACTCTGGGATATTGGCTGCCTGTCGCCCATCAAATCTGAAGATGAGGTCGCTGTCTCGGCCACTGTCTGTCAGCAAGGAAGCCGTCCAATTGGTGGACACGCTGGGGGCCGGGAGAAGGTCTGTGCTGCCCGAGGCTGCTCCTGCGGAGATAAAAGCGCGGAGGTTAGTTGAGGCTACTGCGAGAGGCAGCGATGAAAAATTACAAGCTGTCTGTCATAAAGAGTTAAAATCATGTTAGCTGCCCTGGCATTCGAATATACTGTGCATACAGCACACTTCAAATCAAATTAGAGATGAAAAGCAAATAACATTTGGTTCCGAGACCCACATTCAACCCTGACTGAAATGTCATTTCTGAAAGCAATCGTCTCATTATAAAACTCATCGCCGTCGGAGCCGTGGCACGTTGAGCTAGGGTGCTCATGCGGGTTAAAAGAGTTTGAGTTCGGCTTTCTCATCTCTTTGGAAGCATATGTCATAAATATGTGCCAATAATGAGAGAATTTTCATTTTTGAGTGAACTCTCCATTTAAAGGAGTGCAGTATAAGAAACTTCTGAGATATGACTGACTATACGCACACTCACTTTCAGGACAAGTCTGGTACAGATGCCCTAAATATGCAAAAGCGGCGCCACCTATCAATCTTTGATTAGCCTCCTGTCGTCCTCCTCCCTCCCGCGCTCACTCATGCCTCTCTCTGCGTGTTTTATTTGGGAGTACAGGAGGATATTGAATCTTTTTTCCCCTCACTCAGGGGTGACAGGATGGCCAGCACAGAGGGACAGAATGAGCGATGAGCCGCGCCGATGTCAGAGCAGCGTGTTCTCATTCCACAGCTCCACATCACTCACTTCGCCACAGGACCAAAGAGAGACAGAAACCAGAGAGAATATGGCAGCGGCGCTGCTTTTAAGCTATGCAGTATTTATTTCTGCCAATCGATATTGGACGATAAATTCACCGCCAGTCTCCAAGTGAGCGTCTGAGCTCTTCTGAGAGAATCCATTTCCAGAAATACCGTAAAGGTACAGGTCAATGAGATTGCATTACGCAAGCAATTTCTAGCGCTACATGAGTCTCAGTGGCAGCCCATGTTATCAGATGTCCAGTCAAGAATAAACAGAAAATGTCAGCGTTTCAAGGTTGGACTAATGACTACACATTGGGACTTTGTAATTTACATAATGCATATTAACTAAATTATTCCGTGTGCTTTTGAAAAAAAAAAAAAAAAAAAAATCAAGCCTTGATGTCTATTTCAGAAACACTTTCCATTTTCGAACAATAAACACTTATTTCCATTAACTGTACAGAGTTCTTGGGCAAAAGCGACTGGCGTCAACAGGGGAGATGATTATTACTAAGAGAGAGAGCCAAGACGGTACAAATCATGTGCCAGAATGGTTTTGACTTCATAATGCATCCGTCTCAGAGAGACTTTCATTAGATTAAATTGACTGACTTACTGAGGTATATGAAAATTGTTTAATGACCCATTTACAAGGGTGTTGGACATGCAATATGAGGAATAAAATCTTGAGATATTGTCAGGTGAATTGTAGGGATGAACTGATATTTAAAAAAGTCAGTAATTATTTTCCTGTTATGACTCATAACTGATAAATGGCCGATCTTAAAACTCTGTCTAAATATATTAACAATAAAATATTAGAAACTAAAATCAATTGTTTTGGAAGCAAGTGAATTTGGGCATCAAAACCGTAATCTACAGTATGACCAAAGGATATTCATTCTGTGATTTGCTAAAATAACATTTAAATTATTAATGCTTTTAAAGATTAATTTAGATGAGGGCAAAGGTAATCTACATGTAAAAATAGGAGAACATTTGCATGCACAATTAAATATCCGTTATCCATTGTTACATATGGAACAATAAATTATACAATCTATAATACTGTGCATCCCTATTACATAGCGAATTGTTTTGAGCGTACTTATAGCAAATGTTAAAGTTTGTGAATTGTATTAACTTCTTTAAAAGGGAAAATTCTGTCATTAATGACTCACCCTCATGTCGTTCCACACCCGTAAGACCTTCGTTCATCTTCAGAACACAAATTAAGATATGTTTGCTGAAATCCAATGGCTCAGTGAGGCCTGCTTTCCTAGCAAGATAATTAACACTTTCAATGCTCAGAAAGCTACTAAAGACATATTTAAAACAGTTCATGTGACTACAGTGGTTCAACCTTAATGTTATGAAGCGACGAGAATACTTTTTGTGCACCAAAAATACTAAATAACGACTTTATTCAACAATTCAGCTCATTGTTTCAACTGTTTCAGTGTTTCACAAAGCCTCACTCTGCCCATCACTAGTTCACAGAGATCATCGCCCCCCCAGTGGTGAACCATTGAAATTTCGAAAAGTTTCGAAATGACGAAACAAAGCCTCGTTTAATGAAATCACGTGACTTTGGTAGTTTGATACAAGCTCTGAACCACTGATTCGAAACAAAAGATTCGTAAAGCTTCATGAAGCAATGTTTTGAAATCGCCCGTCACTAGATATTTTTTTTTTGGCGCTCAAAAAGTATTCTCGTCACTTCGTAACATTAATGTTGAACCACTGCAGTCACATGAACTGATTTAAATATGTTTTTAGTAGCTTTCTGGGCATTGAAAGTGTAAATTTTCTTTGCTCTGAATTCAGGCCTCACTGAGCCATCGGATTTCATCAAAATATCTTAATTTGTGTTCTGAAGATGAACAAAGGTCTTACAGGTGTGGAACGACATGAGGGTGAGTCATTAATGACAGAATTTTCATTTTTGGGTGAACTAACCCTATAAGCTCATCAAACCAAGTCGGGGCAGTTCTGGACTGACTGATAAATGATTTGTGCTGAAGTTGACCGTACCACAGAGCTTCTGAAGAGACTTCTCAGAATAGGTCTCTCTGTCACAGCCCTTCCCAATATGGCTGGTCTGAAGCTCCACCATGGCTCGCACTGAAGATAAAGGACCATCACAGGTCTCCAGGTGCATCTTGGGAAAGAGCTGTCTGCTGCCGGTTCCAGGTTCATAATCCACACGCTTGTTCCAACCTGCCAGGAAAAACACGTTAACAATTTGAGAACTGAAGAGTTACAGATGTAAAATCTATGTAAATATAAATTATATATGCAAATGCTAATGGATAGCTTTCTCCAGGTACTTCAGACCTCCTTGATTCAAACAGCACACACTCTAAAAAATGCTGGGTTAAAAACAACCCAAGTTGGGTTGAAAATAGACAAACCCAGCGATTGGGTTAAAAGGATATTTTGTTTGGAATCAGTGGTTCAGAGTGCGTATCAAACTGCTAAAGTCACGTGAACCATTGAAACTTTAAACACTTATGACATAACGAAGCCTCGTTTACTGAAATTATGTGACTTTGGCAGTTTGATACACGCTCCAAACCACTGATTCAAAACAAAAGATTCGTAAAGCTTCATGAAGCAGCGTTTTGAAATCGCCCATCACTAGATATTGTTGAATAAAGTCGTTATTTTGTTTTTTGGCGCACAAAAAGTATTCTCGTCGCTTCATAACATTAAGGTTGAACCACTGTAGTCACATGAACTGATTTAAATATGTCTTTAGTAGCTTTCTGGACATTGAAAGTGTTAATTATCTTGCTGGCAATGCAGGCCTCACTGAGCCATCGTATTTTATCAAAAATATCTTCATTTGTGTTCTGAAGATGAATGAAGGTCTTATGGGTGTGGAACGACATGAGGGTGAGTGATTAATGACAGAAATTTCATTTTTGGGTGAACTAACCCTTTAAATCTTTGCCTAACCTGCTGGGTAGTTTTATTCAACTCAACTATTGTTTAAAAATGACTATATGTCTGGCTTAAAATGAACCCAAAATAGGTTGGAAATTAAAAGACAAATAATTACTAGGGGCAACAATAATGGTGAACATAAAGGTGAACATTTATTAATAAGCAATGTTTATTGCTTAATTATTATTCATTAAACTTATTAATACATGTTCATTTATTAAACATATTAATAAATGTTAATTTCCAACATATTTTGGGTTCATTTTAAGCGAGCAATACAGTATTTTTTAAGCAATAGTTAAGTGAAATAAAACTACCCAGTCGCTGGGATTATCCATTTTTAACCCAATTTGGGTTGTTTTATTATAAAAAAGCATTTTTTAGAGTGCACAATTAGGCTAATTATTTGGTTCATTTATTAATATGTATTTTTAAGCTACATTATTTGGTTAATTGTTTATTGCTTAGCAATAATAAATATTTAATTATTATTATTAGTAGTAGTAGTAGTATCACAAAAAACAACACCAATATACTCAGTATTTAGTGAACGTGTTGTTTTCTGTTCCAACCTTTATTATTAATTACACAGCTTCTTCACATCATGCTTCAACGCCCTTTAACCAAGGTAAGATCTCTGTGACACACATGCTATTTGCTTTCATATCGGTTCGACTGTCACTACAGCATCCGTGGTCGTCACGTATCAGATTTGTACATCTGAGCTCAAACCTTTTTATCTTTCAGTACAAACGTGAAGAGGTAAAACCAATTGTGATGAAAGCTATGGTTAAAAGCAAACTGCAAGGTCAAAAGAAAAAACAGAATCCATGATGAATTATTTTCTTACTTTGAAATGTTTTCCTCCTGGTCAAGGCTGACACGTCACATGTGCTTCAGTATGTGCTCATACATGTTCCATTACTCTGTCTTGTGCTCTTTATAAAACATGAAGCTCAGAGTAAGAATAACCCTAAAGTTAAAACATCTCACTCTTCTTCGCTGGCCTTTATGGACTCTCTCTGTATAATTCAGAGAACCGAGTGCTTTATATTCACCTGAGCTGAGAGATATTCCCCCAGCCCGTTTCCCTAACTGAATATCTTATTACATTATTCATTGGCACTACTGTGGATAAAATGGGGAGACAGTACAGTACCACAGGCCTCCGTCTCTAACCTCTTTTGAGGGAGAGGTCTTAAAAAAGTTGCTCATGAATTTCTGAGGTAGCCGCTCCGTCCCAGATAAACTGAGCAGAAAGGCTTTATGGCTCACTTTAAAATACATGCAACCGAACAAACTTTTATGAAAAACACCTAAAGAGAATCTAAAACACTGGTCTGCTTTTAATCCACCATCACAAGGAAAGCATGTGCAACAGGAACACAGCGCTTTGGGATCAAAACAGCGTCGTGTGTGCGCTGCGTAATGACTCATCTACTCCCCGGAGAGTGAATAATTCCCTCGATTATCCAAACACACCAAAGCCAGAGGCCAGAATCGTTCTGTACAATAGAAAGACCATTTCAGGACCTCGGGGTGGCGATTAACATTAACTGCGGCATTAAACATTCATTGCTTATTCACAAATGCCACGGATGCCAAAAAGTCGTGGCAGAGCAGCGCGGGGACCAATATCACTACTGGAATTGCTGGAGTAAAAAGAACAGACTGGGATTCCCAACGACGCATGGAAAAATAATAGGGGGTGGGGGTGGGCATTGGGATGACATGGTGCAGAAAAAGGCTACATGACAGGTGGACAGGAAATGAGTTGGCCAGGAAACTGAGCTCATTTCTGTCACAGAGTTTTCAGCATGAGGCTGCCTTGAGATGTTCACGGATGATTGTAATGCTGATTATGTGACTGGAAGTGGCGCATTTGTGAATTTATGGGGTTCTTCTAATTTTACGTTTGTGCTTTTTTGAAATCTAATCAGAGAGTGTAGTGGAGAGTGACAGGAAACAATCAGAGAGCGGATAAGTGGAAAAAGATCAGGATGTGATGCCGGTCAGAGTTAAACCTGTCCGCCCACGCATCAAAAAATCCTGCATTTCCACGGACTATCAGTGACATCTGTAAGTCTGCATTTGAACCAAAGCTCTGTTTTGACATAATTCAGAATGTGTTAAATGATTAATTAAACAATTTTAATTAAAACATACTGTTGATGAAAATATGTCACAGGTTGACTTGTTTTGATATTCTCCACACTATCATCAGTAAATTACAATACCCTTCAAAAGTTTGGAAACGCTCTGGGCAAAGTGAGGCTTTGGACAATTTCAGCATAAATCATCATCATCATCATCATCATATTGTGATGACTTTGAACTGATAAGAAACAAAACAAGATATATAGATGATATAGATATATATGCAGTTCAAAAGAACAGTGTTTATCTGAAATATAAAGCTTTTGCAACATTATAAATGTATATACTGTCAATTTTGATCAATTTAATGCATGCAATTTCTTTCCAAAAATATAATGTTGATAATGTTACAAAAGCTTTATATTTCAGATAAATGCTGTTCTTTTGAACTTTCTGTTCATCAAATAATCCTGAAAAAAAAGTACACAACTGTTTTCAACATTGATAATAATTTATGTTTTTTGAGCAGCAAATCAGCATATTAGAATGATTTCTGAAGGATCATGTGACACTGAAGATGATGCTGAAAATTCAGCTTTGATCACAGGAATAAATTGCTTAATAAAATATATTCAAATAGAAAACAGTTATTTTAAATGGTAAAAATATTTCACAATATTTCTGTTTTTTACTGTATTTTGGAGACTTCCAAAAGAGACTTAAAAAACATTTAAAAAATCTTACCATTCAAAAACTTTTGACCGGTAGTGTATATATTAGTGCTGTCAAATGATTAATTGCATCCAAAATAAAAGTTTGTTTACACATAATATACGTGTATGTACTGTGTATATATATATATATATATATATATATATATATATATATATATATATATATATATATATATATATATATATATATATATATATATATATATATATATATTACTAATAATACAGTATATATACATTACCGTTCAAAAGTTTGGGATCGGTAAGATTTTTATTGTTTTTAAAAGAAGTTTCATCTGCACAACCAAGGCTGCATTTAATTAATTAAAAATACAAAAATACAATAAAATCAGAAATATTGTGAAATATTATTACAATTCAAAATAACTATTTTCTATTTGAATATATTTTATTAAGTAATTTATTCCTGTGATGCAAAGCTGAATTTTCAGCATCATTACTCCAGTCTTCAGAAATCATTCTAATATGCTGATTTGCTGCTCAAGAAACATTTCCTATTATTATCAATGTTGAAAACAGTTGTGTACTTTTTTTTCAGGTTTCCTTGATGAATAGAAAGTTCAAAAGAACAGCATTTATCTGAAATACAAAGCTTCTGTAGCATTATACACTACCGTTCAAAAGTTTGGGGTCAGTAAGAATTTTTAGTTTTTTGAAAAGAAATTAAAGAAATTAATTCTTTTATTCAGCAAGGATGCTTTAAATCGATCAAAAGTGACAGTAAAGACATTTATAAAATGTTACAAAACATTATATTTCAGATAAACACTGTTCTTTTGAAATTTCTGTTCATCAAAGAATCCTGAAAAAAAAATATTGTACACAAATATTTTGTACAATTGTACACATTAAATGTTTCTTGAGCAGCAGATTAGCATATTAGAATGATTTCTGAAGGATCATGTGACACTGAAGACTGGAGTAATGATGCTGAAAATTCAGCTTTGCATCACAGGAATAAATTACTTTGTGAAATATATTCAAATAGAAAACAGTTGTTTTAAATTGTAATAATATTTCACAATATTTCTGATTTTATTGTATTTTTAATTAAATAAATGCAGGCTTGGTGAGTAGATGAAACTTCTTTAAAAAACATTAAAAATCTTACCAATCCCAAACTTTTGAACGGTAGTGTATATATATAATAATACAATATAATATAACATATAATAATATAACATAATATTATAATAATATAATGATACTACTAATAATAGAGTCTATAATATAATTTCATAATTATATACAATAATTTTCATATTTATATATAATTTATATTATATTATAAATATATATTTAGAAAGGAGAGAGAGTCATTAATATTTAATCACAATTAAATAAATTATTTCTGATTTATGAACAAATCATAAGGATTTATGCTGATAATGGCAAAAATATAACTTTTGGAAGGGAATTGCATGTCATTTTAGTCATAGAATGGACTAAAATCAATGAATATTATAGACAAAATATTGACAAAATTTAAAAGTGAACATGAAATATGGTTAAAACAAAACAAAATAAATCAAATAAAATTCATATCACAATCTACATCACCTTTCATCTGTCACTCATACTGCACAGCCTATTGGATAATGGTACAACATTTATTAGGCATTATTTCACTCACATTCAGTCTGTAATCACTTTATCCCTAATTGATAAACTCAAGTCCAGCCATACATTCCCCCATCAGTAAACATCATGTACACTGCGCATGCATGTACAAGTGTAGCTCTGATTGGCAGTGCCAGTTTTCTATGGCTTCTGCACTCAATGAGAGATCTGTCACTCTCAGTGGATGGCTCAGCAAGACGGGCCACTGGACAGAGAGATGGAGAGATCAGTGTTGACAGACGGGATTTGACCAGAGACAAAGAAAGGCTGCCCAATTACACGCTTATGCAAGCGGGAAGCGTTACAACCAGAAATCCTCGCCCTTCACCTCTGCGGCGCCTGTCAGGATCGTCACTCAGTCCTCACTTCCACCTCACTTCTTATGAATCACACTGACAACACAAGCCATGCAATCTCTCAGCCAATGACTGCTTATTCTCTGGGCGTAGGAGCCTGCCAGTGACTGTCAACACATCTTAAGGTCCTATCATGCTTTAGATGATACCTGCACCTGATAAACAGTAGTGACCCTGGGACAAACGAGCAGTGCCTGAGGAGAGGGGAAAAGAGGCAACGATTTTTACTGTGCCAATCAAAGCACTGCAATCTGAGAAGAAGTGATCTTCTCCACCGTTCAAAATTTGAGGTCGGTAAGATTTTTTAAAAAGAAATTTCTTCTGCTCGCCAAGGCTGCATTTATGTGATCAAAACACAGTAAAGACAGTAGTATTGTGAAATAATATTACAATTTAAAATAGCTGTTATATTTTTAAAGATCTTGACCAAAAACTGATGCACCTCTTGATGAAAATAAATAAAAGTTGTGATGTTATTTCCATCAAGAGGTGCATCAATTTTTGGTCAAGATTGACAAAGCAAGAGGTGAGCACTCTGTAAAGTCTACTCCAGCACATCCCAAAGATGTTCAATGAATTTAAGGTCTGGACTCAGAGGTCCCACCCATTCTTTCACAATTTGAGCCTGATGAATCTTGACATCTTGGCATCTTGGAATATGGTTATGATACAGTATGTCTTCATGCATGGCTGTTTAAGAAATGAAATATGCCAAATCCACCAAATGCGGGTGGATTTCAGCAGTGGCGTGTAACACAATCACTCTTACTAGTCACTCCGGATGAATATTATTGATGTTTCAGGGCTTGAATTCCGGAGTGGGATTGCACATATTGAATTGTTCTCATTCTCACAGATTTTGTGCTCAAACCCAAAGTCTAAACAGAGCTCGTTTTCGCTGTTTATTGTACTTAAACAGTCAAATGCACAAAAAATAATGTCAAAATGCCAGTCTTGGTGAGTATTCATGTAAACACAGTCAGTTATGTTTGAAGTGAACATAAACAGTTGAGAAAGAAAACGCATGTGTAACAGTATAATGGATGTGTGCATCAGCTCTTAAAGTGACAGCAGCCTAATAAACCTGCTGCCAAATTATGAGATATTATGAGTTTTTCCCATGGTATCAATGGCAAAATTGTGGCCTGTGAAAATGCTGAGTGGCTAATAACTTTGGAAAACCACTAGCCACAGTGACTGGTGAGCAAAAAGGTTAATGTCAAGCCCTGTATTGAGTATTAATTGAGAACAAGTATTTAGTTTCAGTACTACTAAAGTGAGATTACCTAAAATAACAAAACTAAGTACACTGTAAAAAAAAAATCCCAGTAAAATTTACGGTAAAAAAACGGCAGCTGTGGTTGCCAGAACTTTACCGTAAAAAATACAGTAGCAACGTAAAAAAAAAAAATCTGTTAAATTTATGGTAAAATAACGTATTTCATTAACTGATATAATGTTAATTTACCAACCTAATGAAGTACTAATATCTGTTTTTTACCTTTATAATACACTGACATTCACCAAACATAGTGGTGATGAGACACAGTGTCATTCACACACACACACTAAACACCATCATGGTAACATGCATGAAATTTTAAAAATGCAATAAACATTAATTTAACAACATTAGATGTAACATAAAACCCTAATGTACATAACTGATTAGAAGAAACAGAGTTATTTCAGTGAAAATATATCAAATGTGAAGTGTCACGCAGGAATTGCGGGAATGTCAATTTACGGTTTTTCACTGTAAATTTTACTATGAATTGTCATTTTTCACTTCCAAAAACTGTGAATTTAACGGTATTTTACCATAAAATTACATTAAATTAAATGTACCGTTAGATCTATTACAGTTATTCACCGTATATAGTACGGAAACTTTCTGTAAACCAATTAACAGTTTTTCACCGCAGCATTTTTACAGTCTTTTACTGTTAAAATCACGGTCATTTTTTACAGTGTATTCTAATTTTAGGAAGTACAATTAAATCTTTTTGTTTATTTTATATATACATACTACAACTACTTTAAAAATCAATGTCAATATTGTAAATGTGAACAATCATGCTAATAAAGCATTCCTGACTCTGAAAACCGAGTATGACAGGAGTGATTTAAAAGTTCTCGTGAACACAAACTTTGTGGCTTTGTTCCTGAGAAAACCGAATTACTCAGAGTCAAACAGACACGGTTGGTGAACTGTATCACTGCCAAAATCCCAACATGAAAACTGTATAGCAGAGGGTTGAGGATTTACAAGATTTGTGGCTAATACGCTTGACTCTGACATTTTGGCTTGCTTTAGACTGGAAGCTGCCCTTTCATGGAATAAGTCTCTTCTTGGCATAGAGAGTTGCGTTCCTCTCTCCAGGTAATAACTCATCTAAATCCATGTCACCTCACACCAAATTCTCTTTACAAACTGGTAACAAACATGCTCCCTCTAATTGGATCAATCAGGATACTGTTCTCAGAACAGTTTCCCACTCTCTGTGCTGTCGCCTTGATAAGTGTGAGGAAAGGAGGATGCGACGAGATGTGTGACAACACCTGGGATTAAAGTTTGATTGGCAAAATTGTCTCTAATTAAAAAACTTAAGAATTTTTGTAAGAAAGACGATCTGTGTCTTAAAGGGACAGTCCACCAAACAAATTACAATTCTAGGATCATTTACTCACCCTCAAACCCTGATTTTCATTTGATGAAACAAAAACTGAAAATAAGATTGTTCATGCTGTTGTCACAATGATAAATAATGAATACATTTAAATAAATTTACATATATACATAAACACAGAGTTAAAATTCTTTAAAATTTATTCTTTTGTGTTCCGTATAATAAAAATAGTCATACAGGTTTGTAATGACATAAGTCTGAGTAAATAATGACAACATTTTTTGTTTCTTTGTTTTTTGCAGAAATATCCTTTTAATACAAAGTCTTGAATTATTTCAAAAGTGTGGACTGTAGCGGCTGAATGTTTTACAAAGTTTGACTTTTGTCTGGATTGATTTAGTTACATTGTTTCCTTTATCAGAAGGGTTTGACTAACTCCTCCTGGCAGAAGAGAGAAAGAAATCTTTTTTTTCTCCCCTCTTTTCACGCTCTAAACACAGTTTTAGATGACAGTGATTAGGCGTCTGTCTCTCCAGCCCCTGACATCCGCTTCTTAATGGCTCAACTGAAGCCTGTGAATTGAATTCATCTGCAGATATTTTCCATGCCTCAATCGATGTGTGAAAGAAGGTAAACTGTGAAAAAAGCCGCCTCGTCCTTTTCTCAGATTTAATGATGTCGAAAGCTCTGCCCACTGACTGTTTAGAACAAATCCATTACCGTGGCACATGTAAAAGGTATTGTCTTCTTTGACGTGAAGGCATGAGATATTAAAGCAATACTGGGTTGTTTCCGAGAGGTCAGCGTGCGTGTGTGTGGACAAACTGTAGGCTGAAGCGGCTGTGCAGTCCCTGTGGGAAGAAGGAGTCTACGGATATCGATCTGTCTAGTTAAGACCACTAACAGTGTATGCCACGGATGAAGGCAGAACAGAACAGGGGATCGCAGAGGTCGCGGAGAACAGACTACTCCGCGGAGTCACAATACTGACCATTTTGTGGCTGGAGGATAAGGGAGGATATAAGGCAGAGACAGAAACTTGATTCTGCAATTTAAGTCATTATTCACAGAAAATCTTAACATCCACCTAAATTCTTTTTGGTACAGTCACGAGAGAAGTAGTGATGTCTTATTTGTGAACAATAGTTTTACAGGAATAAGGTCAACTCTCTAAAGTCAATTTTATTGTGAGTTAAAGGATTAGTTCACTTTCAAATGAAAATTAGCCCAAGCTTTACTCACCCTCAAGACATCCTAGGTGTATGTGACTTTCTTCTTTCTGATGAACACAATCGGAGTTATATTAATAAATATCCTGACGCATCCGAGCTTTATAACGGCAGTGAACGGGATCAGAAGAAAGTGTCTCCATCCACATCCATCCATCATAAACGTACTCCACACGGCTCCAGGGGGTTATTAAAGGCCTTCTGAAGTGAAGCGATGCGTTTGTGTAAAAAAAAATCAAAATTTAACAAGTTATGAAGTAAAATATCTAGCTTCCGCCAGATCGTCTTCCGTATTCAACGTATGAAGAAAGTGTAAAACTCTCACAGTTCAAAAATCTTACGCTACATTCCCTATTTAACTTACGGGAAAAGCTTAACTGACGCCAGTTTACACTTTCTTCGTAAGTTGAATATGGAAGGCGGTTTGGAGGAAGCTAGATATTTTTTTTTTATTTTTTTTTGCATAGCTTTGCTTCAGAAGGCCTCGGATGCATCAGGATATTTATTAAAATATCTCAGATTGTGTTCATCAGAAAGAAGAAAGTCATATACACCTAGGATGGCTTGAGGGTGAGTGAAGCTTGGGGTAATTTTCATTTGAAAGTGAACTAATCCTTTAAATGGATTAGGGATGTGCCCGAAGCCAAATACCATATTCGGAAAGGAAATGATGTACTACGGAGCCCCTAAAGGGAATATGTGTGAGATGGGAGGAACAAATATATTTCTTTCTATATATATGCTTTCTCTCGTTAGGTAATTATAATGTAATTAATTTGCCAGCATCAGGAAGCTGCTGTATATACTGTATGCAGAGTATTGAAATCTCTTTTGAATGCACATTTTTACTTTCACTTTCGAGATACGCAATCACACGTGCTGTGTGTATACTACAGAGCGTCAGTGCTTAGTACACATTTCACAAGATTAGATATTTGTCAGTGACACTCAGGAACCATCACGACTAACCATGTCCCTTTCAGGGCTCCATAGACTGCGTTTATTTCCCCCTCCGAAAATGGCTTTAGTATTCTGGCACTTCCCTAAAAGAGATATTTCACTAACAATTTAAATTCTGTCATCATTTTCGACATTTTAAAAAAATGTTTCAGTATTTTATTTTATTTTAGTTTTTATTTTAAAATTGTTTTGCCCCCATTGACTTTTGTTCTCTGGACACGTTCTAGATGAAGATCTTACAGATTTGGAACGACATGATGGTGAATAAATGATGACAGAATTTTCATTTCTGTGTGAAATTTAAAAGGTTTGTTCACCCAAAAATGAAATCTCTGCCATTATTTACCCACCTTCATGTCATTCCAAACCTGTAAGACTTTTGTTCATCTTCAGAACACAAATGAAGATATTTTTGATGAAATCTGATGTCAATGTCCATCCATTGACAGCCTATGCAACTATCACTTTCAAGCTCCAGAAAGGTAGTAAAGACATCATTAAAGTAATCCATATGACTCCAGTGGTTTAATTCTGGACTTCAATTTTATGAAACGGTGAGACAGTTTTATAATCTCCAATGCGCGTTCACGTAACCACATCTGCTCTTGCGTCAGCACAACACGCATGCGTCATGCGAGATTAATATTTAAAAATAAAAATATCTTCATTTGTATTCTGAAGAAGAACGAAAGTCTTACAGGTGTGGAACGACATGAGGGTGAGTAATTAATGACAGAATTTTCAATTTTGGGTGAACTAACCCTATAAGTCAAAATCACTCTGAATCCAAAAAAGCTGACTCAAGAATCGACAGGGAGTCAAATAAAGAGAAAGTTTTTATCTGAATATCTCTGACACTCTGTTACTCTTTCTTCCTTTCTTACATTTAAACATATAGATGCAATTAATTGACTTCCATAAGACCTTCAGCATATTGAAAACTATTACTGAAGAGCATCTGAGATTTTTGCAACAACAGACAAAGACTTTACTTAGATGTTGCCTTGAAAGATAGACAGAAAGTCAACAATACCTAGAGAAAGCTATTCGCTAGAATTCCCATTCATCTCAATGGTAGTTAGTCCAACTGCCACATGAGAGTTTGAAAGCTTTTCTTTCTTTCTTTCTTTCTTTCTTTCTTTCTTTCTTTCTTTCTTTTTTTAATATCTTTTTAAGCCACTCGAGTCATAAGCAGTGATGTCAAAGTCAACATCTACAATACAATTACGAAATATTAGCTGTTCGTAAAAAAATTGATCATGATACACAGCTAATTTGAATGGCGTAAGGAATAGGGCAACAGCAAAAGTTAAGGTAACATAGTGTTCGGTTAGTAGTATGGACTGACCTTGCCAGCCAGGCTTGCACACTGGTTTGACATCAATGTGAACCGGAACGCTCTCCATCGCCCTCTTCTGGCCACAATCGTAAGCAGTCACCATTATTTTGTAGTGCTGCTGTTTGTCATAACTCAGTCGCTCCGTGTTCCTGATGTTGCCTGGAGAAAAAAAATAAAACGAAAGAGAGAAAAAACAAGCCCATGATATGTGAGACAAATTGCTAAATAAAAGTGGACACTAAGCTGAACATGAAAAGTATAACTTAAAAGAGTAATTTGTAATTGTTGCAGCTGCCAGAGATACTACTACAACATATGCATTTTAAACAATAATTAAGCTCCCATATAATGGCTCTGGCCAAATGTTTTCAATCACAAAAGTAATTTCAACAGAGTAAGTGTCCCTGTTTCAGCAATTATGGATTATATCTGCAAGACTGTTTCCAGTACTGCTAATTACAATAAAGACAATTACATCTAATCTCCATATTTTACATTTCACAAGTCTTTGTAATGGTTTATTATCTGCATTCATGGCAAGTAAAAAAATGTAAGTGGGACTTGTGTTTAATAAAATTACAAATGTTGACTTCATACTTTGAATATATATTTACTCTGAACACAGAGCTCAAAAGTAAGCCCTTCTATTCATCTATGGAGAAAACAAATGGATTTGCATTTCTGGTGTCATTCAAAATTGTATCCCCATTCTTAACAAAGCCATTCTAACTTTTTATGGGTACTCTATCCGGTGCATGGTTAGAAATAACTAATAAAATATTTACAATGTACACTACCATTCAAATGTTTGGGTTCAGTAAGATTTTTTTTTTAATGTTTTAAGTATCTTATTCTCACCAAAACTGAATTTATTTGATTAAAAAATACAGTAAAACAGTAATGTTGTTAAATATTATTGCAATTTAAAAATATTGCCTCAAGCAGCAATTGACATGGCTAAGCTCAAAAAAGGCATGATAAGTCATGCAAACATGGCTGGAAGCATCAGACCAACTGCAACAATGAGTAATAAAAGACATTTTTAGATACATTTAGGCAAAACGACTGAAAAATTATAAACACAATCACCAGTAACATGTTTTAATTGCTTATCACTCTTGACCATTACTTGGCGCTGTTAAAGAACGGTTTGGTCAATCAAAAATCTTTTAATAACTTTTTGCCGGCATGGTCTAAAGATGTCGATTTTGGTGAAAATCAGACCAACGAGTTCGAAAAAGTATTTCGAAGATTTACAACAAAATTACAAAACAATTTCGACCACATATAGCATAGCTGGTATTGTTGTTCTCGGTATGACTCTATCAAGACTAATCTCTTTAAAATAGGCAAAATTAATCAAAAAAGCTACAAAGATTTTTTTAAATTTCATTATAATGTTTGTCCTTCAGGGCATGGTCCCACTATATACATCATATAATCTATCACTATATAATCTTCTGGATCAACATGCACATTGCACAATTACTATATCCTAATTATTGTTAACGTAATTCATTTTTCCAGGAGCTCATTGCTTCTACGTTCAGTTAAACTGCTAACAGTGACTGTAAACTAATTGCCTAAATTATTACATTATTTGCTAACTGCATTCTTTAAATTGTAATGTTGACATGCATTCTCTGTAAAGCTGCTTTGAAATGATATGTATCGTGAAAAGCGCTATACAAATTAATGTGAATTGAATTGTATAGAATTATATACAGTAATACACTAATGCATTTGTAAAATACAGCATTTTACAACAAAATTCAAAATTGGCCAATACCCAAAATGGCTGATATGGGGAAACAGAGTATTATTCGACTTGCTGCACTAAATCAAAAGAGACAAGTTTTATTAATTTTGGAGAAACCATTCAGAAGTTATAAGCAAAAATATCCATTTTCATATCTCCAGACCAGTAGGTGGCATTGTGCCGAAACGCTGCAAGTTGCCTCAGGTCATGCTTGTGATGACATACCAGCCTCGCATCCATTTTGATGTAATCTTCGTCAAATTCGTTCGCTTGTTTTTTTTTGAGAGCGGTTTGGTGAAAATCGCCGTTATGGAAACTCACATAATACCATATCACCACAGTATTAAAACCATATAATACTTTTTTCAGGTTTCTTTAATAAATACAAAATTCAAAAGAACAGCATTTATTAAAAAATAAATAAATAAATAAATAAATATTTTGTTACATTATAAATGTCTTCACTGTCACTTTATCAGTTGCATTCCTGCTGAATAAAAGTATTAATTTCTTTTTTTTTTATTATTATACTGTCCACAAACGTTTGAAGGATAATGTATTTATTCTTAATCAAATCAAATATTAATGTTTTTAAAATGTATAATATCACATAATTTTACTGAAGATAAAGATGCTCAAATGAACCATTTCTTTGTGTCATTAATTACCAAGCTAATAGTGCTAACTGGTTAAGAAAAGCTCTTGATCAGCTTGAAATCTTTCAATTAACACATTTCATTTTAAATGAGGCATTGAGCAAGAGAGACATGCTCAAACTACAGCGTTTCTGTACAGCAAACAACGAACCATATACTGGAAACTGGTTCTGCTTCCACTAGTGAGATGCACTTTCATTCCATCAAGACATATGAAATATAATCAATCATTACTAACCCGGACCTCTGTACAGAATCAATGTACAGATCTGACATTGTTGTATGAGTCATTCTTTATCAGCTAAGAGCTAAAGGTACATTTTGACTTTCCAACCTCTGGAGGGAAGCCAGACCATGCTCTGAAAGCTTTTATTAGTGATGAGTATGCTTCCTGGTTAACAGCTCAAGATGTGCCAGCAAACCACAGATTGCACACTTGCAGAGCTCCAGGTTAAAGAACCGTAATGACACGGATCCTCTACCTGTCATTTGAGTAATGAGTGCTTTTTGTCACAGGACTGATGTGTATAATTTGGCATTTAGCTCCCACAGTTGCTATAGGAAGCTGCGAGGTTGCTGTTTGGCGTAAGGCGACGAGTCCGAATGCACTCCATGGTGACAGAGTTCAGATGAAGCTGAACTAGCAGCTAGTGATTTGATGCTCTCGCACGTCCGTGGGCCTGTGGTTATTTTTACCTGCTGGCTGCATTTCAATGAGACCAGCCGTGCTGTCAAGGAGACAGCAATGAGGAATAGAGGTCAGT
Source organism: Megalobrama amblycephala (assembly GCF_018812025.1). NCBI lineage: Eukaryota > Metazoa > Chordata > Actinopteri > Cypriniformes > Xenocyprididae > Megalobrama > Megalobrama amblycephala. The sequence continues at coordinate 42,794,289 of NC_063060.1, read as the reverse complement.
CGCTCTGGGCTCCCAGACCAAGTCTGCACCGATCCTCAGAGCCACAAAGCTAAAGTGTGTCTTGAAACCCCTCAAAGCTTTACTTTAACAAACAGGTATGTGGGAGGAAGCAGGAGGGGTGTGTATGTGTGTGTTTGTTTGTGTGTGTGTGTAAGAGAGAGAGAGCCAGTTCAGTTGATAGAGCTGATTACAGCAGCTAATGTCAGGTGGCATGATTAAGAGCAGGGGAGTTTTAAAGGGAACAGTTCTCCTCCAGTGGGTTATCAATGAGCCTCTTTCTGTGCTGCGCAGATAAAAACAAGAGTATGACAACAGAAAACAAGACAAAGAGGGCGAGCAAGCGTGTGGGATCCTCAACTTGTCTACATTTTTGCAAGTGCAGTTCAAGCCATCATGCATCTTTTTTGAGGAGGCACCATTGGCTGTCCTGACTCACTTGGTGGAGAAAGCGGGCAGAAAATTGGCATTCAATGATTGTTAGTTTCAAGTGCCATATTTTAATATATTACTGATATTGTTATTGAATTATTATGTGTGCTGGCTAAATGAGTCGCAATTATGATATTCTCACATTCTCTATTAAAAAACCTTCAAAATGATGTATGATTTGTTGGAATCCAACAAAAAATGACTGAGCTGCACCTGCTTGAAGTCGATAGTCAATTTTGAGAAAAATCGAGTTAAAGTTTTCTGAAGGTTCCAAAACAAAATCACCTTGCAATCATACCTTAAAATAAATAATATCACCTAATTTGGCACAATGCAAGTCAAAGCCCATATCTATTGGAAAAAAATATATATTTTACAATTGTTTGATTAACATTAATGAAACAGACAGCCTATATATTAAGACCTACTGTACCAAACGGATCTAATATGTTACACTTCAGGGGCCTCATTTATAAAACTTTGTGTAGATTTCATCCTAAAAGTGTATGTACGCGCAAAAACTAAATTCTGCATACGCACAAAAAAAAATCAGATTTATAAAACCATGCGTAGGGGAGAGTGGGGTGATTTATGCCAGGGGGGGAAGTAGTTCTACCCATTGTTTCTGGAAAACCATAGAAGAAATTGGTCATGTGACCACATAATTTTGAAAAGCCATCCATTTTACTCATCCTCCAAAGAAGAGAGACACATGGCATGAGAGGAAAGCACATTTTAGCTAAAAAAACTGTTTTTTCCCTTTCAAAGTAAAATTTCTATGATCAAGGTTTTTTTATTGTAGTGTCTGAACAATTATAGATAAGTTTGAAAACATTTCACACATGTTTTAGTGCTTTAGCAGGCTACACAATGAGTCTATACAGTTAGCATGATGTTAGCTCTTAACTGCTGGATCATGCTAGTTTTTCAAACTTGTGGGTCCGGGGTGATTTGTGCCAAAGGCCCTGGGTTAAGTTGTGCCAGTGGCACAACTCATCCCCACGTATGATTATTTTCAACATATTATTAATTTGTATTTGTACATTGTACTCTTACATTTTAGCAGTTAAACTACGTGACATTCTTGATTTTAGACCAAAATCCATCATGCCACGCACTTATAAAACGCACTTTCTGAAGATGAAAAGCATGAAATGGTCCAATATTGTGCAAAAGGCATGAAAACAACTAATATTGTGTGAAAACTGAATGGAGATTATCGAATTATCATAAGATTTGTGAGTGATTTAGAGCACAGCAGAACTCGGTCAGATAAAGGCTTATTAATGAAAGTTCCTGTCAAAAAAAATTAATTGTATTAAAAAGGCAGCTATAAAAAAAAGCCAGTGTTTAGCAGCAAACAGGTATTTTCATCTTCAGAAAGATCTTTCTTCCTCCCTTACTTTGAGTAAAAACCGGCACAACTCACCCCACTTTCCCCTATGCCAGAACCTGCGCACAAATCCTTTTATAAATCCTAGTCAGCGGAAGATTGTGCGTACGTGCATCTCCACCCTGTCTCCTCCCCGAAATCACCATATATGGAGCTTACGACGCCTAGCATAACCTCGTCTGCATATCATTTCCATGCATATTCCCATCCACGTGACACCATGGTTAACACCGTCAAAGGTACAAGACATTGGAAAATATTAGATATGGACTATAAATGCCATTTGTGCAATACATTACACTGATAAAAATCATCCTATATCCTCTTTATGTTGTAGAATAAATATATCAAATTATCCATAAAAACTAAATTGTATAAAATACTTCAGATAAAGGTTTTAGAATAGAGTTTATTCATTCATTTCCACAGGCCAAATAGTATTTTAATAGTTTTCAACAATTTGAATCAAATTTATGCAGTTTTGCTGATGGTGAACATATCTTTTAAAAGTGTGTGTAACAGTATGTTGGATACGTGCATCTCTTAAAGTGACAGCAGCCTAATAAACCTGCTGCTTTGTCCTCAACGTTAATCTAACAACAAAGAAAATCACTTACTGCTCTTGCCCTGCTGGAGCAGCTCTAAATATTCCCTCTGCTATTAAATTAAAGATAAAATATGACAGAGCAATAATATAAAAAGTGAAAGGAACGGCAGCTCTTACAATACATTTTAACAGGCATAATTAGGCATGAAAATAACTTAAGGAAATATCTATTTGCTAAGACATCTAATTTGTTTCATATTCTTTTGGTTTCTCTGCCCAATATTTTCAAAAATTAAAAATGCAATGAAAATACAGGTATCAGTACTCTGTATCGGTATCAGACTCTTTCTGGAAAAAAGTGGTGTCAGTGCATCCCTAATACACATTTTGTTGAATGAAAAAGCAGCATAAAAGGAAGGACTCAGTATACTGACCTTCTTCTGTGAAACATCAACAAAAAAAGATTAGTATTAATCTTTTCTCAGTGCTTTTTGTCCATACAATGAAAGTCAATGTTGTTTTAAATCCCACTGACTTTCATTGTACGAACAAAAACAGATGAAACATTCTTTAAAATATCTTCTTTTGTGTTCCACAGGAAAAAAAAAAAAAAAAAGTTCTGTGGGTAGATGACAGAATTTTCAGTTAAAAGCAAATAATATGCTGAATGTACAATTAAATTGGACTGATTTAGACAATTTAGACAAGTCAATTCTGCCACAATGTTTCACACTTTTCTTTATCTACAATAAATCACCCACCATAATTATCATAGACACTTTTTTATGAAAGTTGCATTCAAAGTCTGAGGGGGCGTTTGCCTCAGTCTGAATAGGCATGACACTTCTGATTGAAATTTTAAGCTTGTGCCTCAGCATGTGTTTCAATTTCTGTTCTTACAGAATAAAAGCATAAAGAACAAAGAAGACTCATTTAATGGCCTCCAGCATTTTAGTGCTGCTGATGGTATAAATTAAATCTAACCCCCAATATCCCTTTTCTTTTACACCTATTTCTTTATTTCTCTCTTTTTCTGTTTTTTTTTTTCTCTTTCTCTTGCTATTCATATTCATATCCATTCAAAAGTGAGTATAAAATAAACGTCTGTGCCTCTTTGTGTCACGTTTCATTCACACCATCTCTATGTTGAAAACAATTTAGGAATATTTTCTGCTGATAGCTCTTGGGTGCGCAAAAACAATAGAGGGTTTTGAAATCTCACAAAAGATCTTTAGTGAATTCTCTCAAGTTTCATGATGTTTCATATCACCACCAACAACCTCCATCCCTTCTACCTAACATCATTAGTGCACTATTGTATACTCAAGCTATTAATCTTTCTCTCTGTACATCTCCCTTCTTTCTCCTGATCTCATTTTCTTCCATTCTCTCCCCGCTCTTCCTCCTCCTCTCTCTGGACCGGAGAACACAGTGCCAGTGGGCCTGTTGTATTTAATAACTCTCTCTGCCCTCTGATCCACAGTAAATAATGGAGCCAAAAGCCCTCAGAACAAAAAAAAAGCCTCGCCTGGCACTAACCAAGCCCCGTCAATGCCAGTCGCACTACAGACGCTGGCAGGGCCCAAGGCGGCAGGAGGAAGTGAATGAGACAGACTTGAGCCCATGAAAGAGAGCGCAGCTCTTTGCGACAGCTGACACCCCACCAGAAACATGAGAAGGAAGCAGACAGCCACAGCAGAGAGACAGGTGTCTGATCTGCAGCGGTGTGGCTATGTGATCCGTGGGCTAACGTCACTCCTGCGCCTTAGAGACGTTTCTGATGTGCCCAGAAGTGTCAAAGATTGGAGCTCTGACGGTCCAGCTGGGCAATGAGCCGTTTAATTCACTCATGCATTCAAAGATAACCAAATAAGACATCGATTCTGCACCCGTGAAAGACAAATACAGAAAATGAAAGCTAAAACAAATCAAATTCAATCATCCTCACCTAGGAGAGGAATCACAGGTGAAGTACGTGAGGTGAGACAATGATTTGAATGTCTTTATCACTTTTATACTCTAGGTGTAATGGAAAAAATAGTGAGAAAGACAGGTAGAAAAAAAGACAGCCCAGCCACAACAGACCCGGGGTGCAAATTACTTTTGGAATTGTACTTAGTCACTCAAGTAATATTTTTGGAATTTGTGAAAACGTGTATTCTTCCTCAATAGCATTCTAAAGAAACAAAAATGAACAAACATACTTTTTACTTCTTAGTCTTTACTTTGAAGGTAAAAAAAAAAGTTAAATTATATACTGTATATTCTTAGAGCTAAAATTTGGTTTAATTATTAAAATAGAGCAATAATGTTATAACCACTGTTGATGATGGGCACACTTGAGAATGCAAAAATCTGAGATTTTAATAAGTCTTTTTTACATGTTTTTTTCTACACCAGTGAAAAAGCTGCCAGATCAGTATAACCAGAGAAAAAACCTCTGAAATCAAATCTAAATATCTTGTGAAGTACTGCTTATCAAATAAATTTATATTATTTAAAGTGTTTTTTTTAATATGTGAACTTATTAAAAGTAGAAAATTAAAAAGTTATTAAAATTAAAGGGTAGTCAAATATAAATTAATTAACATTTTTAGGACAGACTAGCATTCAAAAGTATGATTTTTTTAAATGTTTTTGAAAGAAGTCTCTTATGCTCACCAAGGCTGCATTTCGTTGATCAAAAATACTGTATATATTGTCAAATATTATTCAAATTTAAAATAACTGTTTTCTATTTGAATAGAATGTAAAATGTAATTTATTCCTGTGATCAAAGCTGAATTTTCAGCATCATTACTCCAGTCATCAGTGTCACATGATCCTCATATGAGGATTTGGAGCTCAATAAACACGTATTATTATTATAAATATTGAAAACTTAATTATTTTTGTGCTTAACATTTTTGTGCAAACTAATACATTTTTCAGCATTCTTAAGTATTGCTTAGTGCTTTTGAAATAGAACGTTCAAAAGAACAGTCTTTATTTGATTTTTTACTGTCACTTTTGATCGATTTAATTCATCCTTGGTGAAAAGAAGTATTAAGTCCTTTAAAAAAAATGGCATCAGTTAAATTCTACCAAAATATTTAGTGAGGTTTGAGTTTTATTCAATATCTTAGAAAGGTTTATTTAAAGGGATAGTGCATCCAAAAATGAAAATTCTGTCATCATTTAGTCATCTTCAAGTATGAGTTTCTTTCTTCTGTTAAATACAAAAGAAGATAATACATTTTTCCTACTATGGAAGTCAATGGCTACCGTCAACCTCTCTGGTTACCAACATTCTTTAAAATATCTTCTTTTGTGTTCAACAGCAGAAACTCATGTAGGTTTGAAACAACTTGAGGGTGAGGTAAGTGATGACATTTTTTTATTTTTATTTTTTTTTTTCATTTTTGGGTGAACTATCCCTTTAAGTGCAATTAAACGTGGACACAGTATGCATACTTTACAGTATGATTTCAGTGTACCATTTACACTCCTTTCACAAACGTCCTTATCCAAGACTTACCATTTCGATCAATAGCAAAAGGTGTCTCCTGTGTAACAATCTCATAGTTGCAGATTTGGCTGTACTGTGGAGAGCAGTCCTGATCCCAGGCCTCCACCTGTAGGATGCTGTCATAGATCTTGCCCTCGGTTACAGTGGCACGATACAACGGCTCCCTGAACACTGGGGAAAACTCATTTACATCATCCACCTGGATATGAACCACCGCCCTGCAACAGAACCATAGGGAGGGACAGAGAATAACCAATCAGGGTCAGGAACAGAAGAGATGTTAATTTTATAGAGCAAGGTGCAAATAGACCTGAGACACACTGACATAACACCTCTGAACTGTGCAAGAGAACTGTGAATAACATTACATGTTAGAGAAATGAATAAAGACAGAGAGAAATTAATCTCTGAGCACTGTCCAGAGACCACACGGATTGTAAATATTTACATTGAAGAAAAAATATTAGTGCTTCACATGGAGAAAAAAAAAAAAAAAAAAAAAATCTGAATCATGTCATGAAATTACCAAAAGAAAAAATGAGGAAATAATGTAAGCATCCTTAAAGGGGACCTACAATGCCCCTTTCACAAGATTTAATATAAATCTCTGGTTTCCCCAGAATGTGTCTGTGAAGTTTCAGCTCAAAATCCCCCACAGATCATTTATTATAGCTTGTCAAATTTGCCCCTATTTGGGTGTGAGCAAAAACATGCCGTTTTTGTGTGTGTCCCTTTAAATGCAAATGAGCTGCTGCTCCCGCCCCCTTTCCAGAAGAGGGCGGAGCTTTAACAGCTCAACAACAACAAAGCTGGAGAATCTCACGCAGCCAAAATGAGGATTGTCAGTAACGGTGTTCAGCCTTACATTGTTCAAACCGGAGTCGACACTGATGGAGAGACTCAGGAAGAAGTTACAACTTTTAGACGTTTCTGAATGGTTAGTGGATAAATTTATGTAGTTGCTGTGGAGTTGATTCAACTTGTCGACTAGCATGTGCCGTCATGTTCATCTTTTGTGCAAATCCAGTGTTGAATTGACCCTCGTTTGTGAAGCAGTCCGGCGTAAAATGACGGCATGACAACAACACTCTACTACAACAACTCTTCCTCTTCTCTAAAGCAGCCCAACATGGCCTCGCCCCCTTTGTTGCATGTTCTCCGGGGCGGGGTTTATGTAAATTTTAGGGTTTGTGATGTCACTAACCCAGGAAGAAGCTTGTTGTAGTCCCTCCCAGCCGTTTGTTGTAGTCCTTAAACAGTGAATTCTTTAAAAGAAAATATCTCCCTTTGCATTGAACTTTGAGCGTCGTAACTTTGCAGATGTTGTTTATGCTCAAACAGCAACATTACACATTAACTAAAGTTGAACAAGTTAAATCTAATACACATCAAATCGAACAAAAAGACTAATATAAAATGAACATGACCCTACTTTCCCTAACCAAATCATTTGTATGATAACCAGCCTGAAAAAAAAGGGCTGAGAGAAAGTTGCACTGCAGTACACAGAGCTCACATAAAATCTTAAAGAAGTCCAGCTCAGTGTCTGTTCAGTCAAACCAGCTGTGACCTTCTTTGACAGAAACATAAATCCACATGTTGTTGTACATCTTCCTAAATGGAGACATTAAGTTAATGGGACCTGCATTTAGATTATCCCGCTGAGATCCTGTAATCTGCGATCGCTCTTGCGAGCACACGTTCCCACACAGCCCTCCATACTGAGGTGTCAAGAGACATTCATCAGAACGACCCAAACTGTGAAATCAAAAGCACTTCTTCATCTCTCTCTCACAGCAGTAGGTGCCTGAAGCACGGCTCTCTCCTGCACTTCATCAGAGCTGTGTTCCAGCTGCAGTGAGTTGCTATTGTAAGAGAGATTGTTGTGCACGTACGGAGCTTCCGGCAACTTTGTAAACATCTTGATGGGTCATCAATGCAGGGCCAGCCAGGGCTGGGTGTGTAGCAAAGTGTGCAAGTGTGTGTGTGTGTGTGTGTGCCTATAGCTAACTTATTTCCTGAAGTGCCGCCAGGGACAGATAGAGAAAAAAGAAAAGGGAAGGAAAGAGCGAGAGAAGGCTACACTAAACTTCACTCTGATTTAAGATTTAAGGTGATGAGTACAAACTTTAAAGACTCTTTCACACCAAGGACGATAACTATAACGTTTTAATAATCATTCTAATTCTATAGTGTAGTGCAGTCAACCACACAGCTATAACAGTAACGACAACATCATTGAAATCACGTTCAGAACGATTTTTTTTGTTTCCCAGCTGATGAACAAGAAACAAAAACGGACAGCTTGTGCTAATAATAAATAAAACATTACTGTCCATTGGTGTGGACACTATATAGTTAGCGTTCTTACTGTAAATGGGCCTTAAAACTCTCAATTGTTCTAGAACTGACTTTACTGGCTGATTTAATAATAAAAATAATAAAATAGACCCGCATAAACAACATAATTAATGAGCTCATAACAATAATTTAACTGATTGTGCTAGCGTTAATCTAAGATAAAGTGTTTGTTGTCTCACTTCAATCAGTCAGCAGAAGTCCAACACTTCAGCTAGAAACAGTGGGTTCATCAGCTTAAAAGCAGCAATTTAATTCCTTTTAATGAAATAGGGAAGGAAACAGCAGTCTACCAATTGTTTTACATAAAACTGTATAAAAAGATTGTTTCATAACATACTACAAGCTAAAGGTAGATGATACCGTCTGAATACAACAAACTCACACAGAGACGACTGACAAATGAAAACAGTTTTTTCTCAGTAACCATTTACAAAGTTGGAAAGTGAATGATTCTATTCCAGCCTTAAAGGCATAATATGTAATTTTTCGCCACTGAATGTCACTAATTCAAAACAAAGGCGTAGCTTTTGAAGCCTTGATTTCGTGGAATCATGGGAGGTGTTGTCTTCTTGTCTACAGCCGGTGAAAAAGAGTCCGACGGGACTTGGGCAGAAATCATATTAATGGATGAGCTAATGTATTAAAGATTTATTAACATTACTGTAGTATGAAGCAGCGTGTTGGAGCGGAGCGAGGCCGCTGGAGCGACTGATAATGAAAGACGAGCGCGACACACTTCTCGAGAGCAGTGGAGCTTTCATTATGCCACAGATGCTGCTTCCGCTCATATTAGATACATTTGTGTGTTGAAAATTATGTTATAATGTTACTCTGTGTGTTTGCTTGAGGGCTGCTATGAGACACTTGTTGCACACTACAGTAAGCTAGATCGATATTAGGCATGGTAAAACATGGTACTCACAGTAAATCAAGAAAACGAGATTCAAACAATAAGACTTACTGTGTTGAGCTATATAACAGTGATTTAGTTTTCTGTCGATGAATGTATCCAAATAGTTGCTCACCGGTCTAATAAAACACATAATATATTAAAGCATCTTTGGTGTTTCCATCGTTTCTACAAAATAAAATGGGAAATCGAGGGTAACGGGGTATGGCGTCATTGATAGACGACATACAAACATGGTCCGTGTCCTGGTTAAAATTGCTTATTTCTCTGGATTTAAACATTCTTGGAAACATTTTGGATAATGTAAGAACACAAGTCAACAAAATATTTAACACTGTTCTAGTGATTTTTCGATATTTTAATCTAAAAATCTTACATATTGTGCCTTTTATAGTAATTTTACACTACTGAAATAAAGGAATTTTACTTGTTTAGTTTAGGGTTGTCAAAAGTACAGACTTCGGTACCAAAATTTAAAAAATGTGGGGCCAGTTGTTCAAAAGTAATCTGATCGGATTCCGGCTTTCGGATTGGATCAAATCTTGAAAATGGGTTGTTCAAAAGGAAAAAAATTATTCTGAAATCAGATTATATCACAAAATCCAATCCTAGTTTTAATCTGGATCAAACCTTCAGTTTGTGTTGTTCAAAACTTGTCAGTAGGATTTGGATAACTTTGATCCAAAAAAACAGGATTATCCTGATCCCAACAGGGGGTAGGATTTCAAGGTGGATTCCAGGAGGAAAATGTAGTAAAACTTTAAAACTGGTCAAAACTGGTCAAAACTGCTCCGTAGAGCACTGGTAATCCAGATTTGGTAATCTGGAAAAGTGTGTATCTGGATCATGGTGATCCAATCCAATTTTTCTTTGAAAAACCAGCACAAAAGTAAGATGGATTACCTGATCCTGGATAGCAAAACATGGGATTTCCAAATCCAGATCATTCTGATCCAGATTAAACTTTTTGAACAACTGGCCCGTGATGATACCATCATTTCCCTCTAGCATTTTGAGCGCTGTTGAGCGGATTCTTAAACACCTCTGATTGGCCACTGTGTTCATGCACTCAACAGATATGTCTGTGATTGGCTACAATGATCAACGCTTCAAAATGTTGTAAATAGACATCTGTGACGCTCTTCACCAAGCGCTTACACAGATCTGGGATCCACTGATAGACGCCTGCTTTCAAATGCTCCTGTGTGTATCTGTGTAAGTGTTCAGTGAAGAGCATCAAAGATGTAAAAATAAAGCCCATTATGAACAGTGATGCTGTCTACACTGGATGCGGTGCAGTGTGAGGCAACATGACAGCAAATTCCCGACAGTAAACTGATGCTGCGTTCTATTTCTGAAGAGCTCAAGCTACTTTTGACACTAAGAACAAATGGATTTGCAATGGTTGCTCTGTCATGTGACATATCTAGTGTAGACAGTCGCGTCTGGTGTAGATACAATGTCAGACTGTTCATAAACATTCACAACAAGTTTTTTTGTTGTTTTGACATGGTACCATGGTAATACATGGTTTTTGGACACTAACATAATGGTAATATGGTGGTGGGGCTCTATGAAGTACCTTAGACTATGTTAATACTAAAAACAACTCAAAAGGAAATAGATAATGGTTTAGGCTGTCAGCACAGCAGTTGGTTTCCTCATGGCTCTTCTGCCTCAGAAGCTTTCACAAATGCGGTAAAGCTTCATTCTGTTTTTAACTTTGATAACGAGACAATGAATTAAACATGCATGATTTGCACAGCAGGACACCAGTCCCTTAACTCACACACAGTCCATATCACAGAGACGATCGCTCTTCTCACTTGTGGACTACAGCTATACAGCTAGTATTTTGTAGCTTTTATCCAAAATGACTCATAGTACTTAAACTTAAACCAAACGTTTCCAGGTGACATACCACATCAAAAGTAAAACAATAATTATGGTCTACATAATGCCTCAAATGTCTTTCTGATTTGACGTCTTTTTCACCAGTCTTGAGTCACTGATTTGCTAAATGAAATTCATTAGACTCCTACTTTTAGATAATTAATTTTAATGATCTGACTATTATCTTGCTAAGAACATTTACACATAGATGCACAACTGTGAGGTACGTTAGTAAAGTTAAGTGAGAAAACACTTTCTTAATCGTTTACCGGTCCACCAGTGGACTAAAGCTCGAGACAGTCGAACTAGACTATGCCACAGCGGATCAGCCAAAGTGTCTCTACTCACTTGTGACTCTTTTTCCAGTTGGCTCCACTCGGGCTGGCTCCACAGTCGTAGGCCTGGATGATGAAGGTGTACTCCTTCTGCTGCTCGCAGTCTATGGGGCCCCGGGCCCTCAGCACCCCTTCTCCCGATGTCCTGTTCAACACCTCGGCCTCAAACGGGGCCTCCTGCCCATGAATCTTAAAAGCACAGATCTCTCCTGGAAGAAACAACAAGACACGGGAGGCAGAATGAACAAGTGAATGACTTTCTTTTTCCACCTGCATCTCAACAAGCTATCATTGCTATAACTTCCACCCAGCAGGCCGGGCCCCCAACCCCGCAACAGTAATATAAAGGACACGGTGTGCTTTTAAAACTGAATCTGTTCGTGCTGCGAGAGGAAGAATAACTGTCTGCTCTTGTAATTGCCTCATTGCAGAGATGGGATCACATCGTGCAAGAAAACACAGTGCTCAAGTACAGGGTTTTGAATGTGGTAATGACTGTGTGTACCGACAGCCTCCTCCTCGTTCTCAAGCGGCCCGTCCCACTGGAGATAATATTGTTACAATGAAATATGTATTCACTATAGTCAGAGTATTATTGCAACAAAATGTATTTTTAACAAGCTGTACTAAATACGAGCAATCATTTTTTTTTCATATCATATACAGTGGGTACGGAAAGTATTCAGACCCCCTTAAATTTTTCACTCTTTGTTATATTGCAGCCATTTGCTAAAATCATTTAAGTTCATTTTTTTTCCTCATTAATGTACACACAGCACCCCATATTGACAGAAAAACACAGAATTGTTGACATTTTTGCAGATTTCTTAAAAAAGAAAAACTGAAATATCTCATGGTCCTAAGTATTCAGACCCTTTGCTGTGACACTCATATATTTAACTCAGGTGCTGTCCATTTCTTCTGATCATCCTTGAGATGGTTCTACACCTTCATTTGAGTCCAGCTGTGTTTGATTATACTGATTGGACTTGATTAGGAAAGCCACACACCTGTCTATATAAGACCTTACAGCTCACAGTGCATGTCAGAGCAAATGAGAATCATGAGGTCAAAGGAACTGTCTGAAGATGTAAAATACACTTACATTTTTATTATTTTCTTAACTAAGATAATATGAAAATAAAATAAAATAAAATAAAATAAAATAAAATAAAATAAACACCATGGTACATGAAGTTCATGACCATGGTATGATACCACCACTGTACCATGGTGCCGTTACTTATTTTACTTATTTATAAGGAATGGTTGTCTATAAGTAGACATACTAATTAAGAGCAATCAATTTCTTTCCAATTTGCTATTCATAATATATATTTACACTGTAATTAAAAACAAAACTTCACTGTATCATGGTGATTGTCTATAGTTTATTTTATGGTAACACTATGGTATTTTTCATATGGTTTGCTAAACCTAATCCACATTATAATTGGAACATTTGCTGAAGTTTTAGGATGTCTATGTAACTGATTATGTCATGACTAATGCGAGGGCTGAATATTGACATTAACTTGTGTCTTTCATTTCCCAGGTGACAGCGTTCACTTCGCTTTAAGTTTTGCTGTAGCCTTGGAAACAGTTTCTTCTAGAGACTGCATTGTAGTCACCCACAGTGCAGTTCTGTCCACACAATCACAGATAATGTTGACACACAATCTAGCGACACCACAATAACCCTGAGACCACAAGAAAGGACATTGTCTTGCCACTGTATCTGTTCACGGGTCCTTTCTCGGCAGCACTTCTATCCGGCCATACCGGCTCTCTTAGGGATTTGGAAAATGACCACAAAAAAACTCTGACCCTGAGACAGCTGATATCACTTAAACCCCGGCAGGTCTCTGGAGCAAACAAGGACGTGTCGTTACGCTGTGCGCTCAAGCCTGCTGCTGCGGACAGATAAGCCTAACTTTCTCTTTCCATTCCATTCTCTCTCAATTTCTTTTTTCTTCTTCTTTTTAAGCAGATCTGATTCTCCGCTCGGAAATCTCCCTCCTCCCTCGGTGCTGAAATAACAATTTACCCTCCGCAGTCCCTTTTCCTGCAGAGACTTGGCGTTTATATCTACCCTTTCTATTAGCCCCACAATGCTTTATCCAAATTAAACGTGTAGCACAATGGAACAGGAGGGTGGCCGAAATAAAACAGATACGCACACCGGAGTTCTGCGATCCTGCACTCATTTCTGAGAATTGTAACAAGAATGGGAAAGAACATTATATAAGAATGACAATGTTCACAATGCATATTCACAAAAAAATAAAAACCATTCCCTGGTTAAAGAAAAAAATATAAAATTCCACTTAGCACTTGGGAGTCACGGGTAAACCCATTTTCCGCTCCTGTCTGCTGTTGCAAATGCATTTTCCAGATTCAATTGAAGAAAGGGCAAAAGGGTCAAACCATACAGCGCAGGAAGCGCAGAAAACGTGGATGTATATGTACAGCGTAATGATGGAGGGAAACCGTGAGCTAATTTCCATCATGTCTCCAAATGACAGCATGAAAACGGCAGAGGTCTGCAATCATGTGGAGAGCTCCGCCGAGCCTAAACTCTTTGGACTTTCTCTTTGAAAGTGTTGAAGGAAGTATTAAATCGGGCCGACAGATGTGCCATGTTTTTAATACCACCTCACATCAGCTCTGGGAGTGTAAAGAAGGGAGTTCTGGGTAAGCCAATTTGAGACTAATGAATGAAATCATCCATGTAATATTTGTACTGCTTACTGCAGAAATTCATTTGTAGTAGGGTGGTTTACAAGGAGCATGAGCGGTAAACTCCAGAGATCTGGATGACCTCCATCTCGTAAACCAATTCATTTTCCTGTTTCGTATTTGGAAAGAGTGCAAATTAGATGTGTTGCATGGGACGCAGCCAGAGATGGATCACAGATCATAAAGGTTGAGTCATGCAACAGCAGACGGCAGTTCCTCGTTGTTGTCGGAGATGGTTTTGGGCATATTGAGGCAACAAAAACCAAACTTTCACATGGTACAGTTGCACAGAAAAGTCACCAGGTCAAGATTGATTACGCTTCCATTATTAATTGTGTAAACACGCTGTCAGGCCTAATCACAATTTTAATTAAGAGCTCAAACTGTCTTTTTAACATTTCATGACAGAACTGCCGGCAACTTCTAAATCTTCTCCGTTGAGAAGTTCAGATCAATATCCACAGTAAATTTGCTCTCAGTAAGATCTTGTTTTGAAAGTTAGCCTTGTTAGCGTGTGTGAAAAAAGGCATCTGTTAAAACAATGTCTACTCACAAGCACTTTCTCATTTTCTCAACTTCAAGGTCAAACAGGACTAACACATCGCTCCACATGAAGAAACATATGACAAATTTGCACAAAGGAATGTAATCGCTGAATGTTGCCAAGTTACCACACTGCTGGATGCTAGATAGCAGGTGTTCATACTTGACTGCAGTATCCAGGAAGTAAACACATGAGCTCCATTTCTGGCACTGCCATTGTTAGTTCCTGCATTATACGGCATCCCTTAACATTCCCCTATAATTAAGCTATTCAACTTTGTCCGCATGGCCAGTGGACAATATATGTTGCCTTAAATGCCAATTCTGTGCCAATGTCTTCCACTCACTTCCTTGTGCATATACATATAAAATAAGTAGTTTTCTATTTTAATATATTTCGTAATATATTATTTTATCAAATGTAATTTATTCCTGTGATAGCAATTTCAGCATCATTACTCCAGTGTTCAGTGTCATATGTTCCTTCATAAATCATTGTAATGTGCTGATTTATACATAATATGATTTATGCATATACTATTTTGGGAAATCTTGGTGCATCTCTTATAATTCATATTAGTGGGTGCAGGACACTATAGTTCATTTATGTAAGTGAGGATAGCAAAATAAAGTAAACTGTGACATATTATACCCAAAAATTCTTCATACGGTTGAACAGTAAAATTGATACAAATTTGGAACCAAAAATTATTCAGACACTTTGACCTGAACATGTTTTGCTTAAGTGTTATCTGACATAATTAAGATAATTTTTTTCTGACACAGTTTAACTCTGAGATCTTGTCATATTTTATTACCATTTTTTAAATACATATAGTGAATAAACTGTATTAATGAATGAAATGTTCAAGGTGTCTGAATAAATAAACACACACACAACATGCAGCAAAATTGTCATATGTTTATATTACATAAAAATTAAAGTAAAGGTAAAACAAGAATTCACAATATTTTGACATTATACCATTTCATTCTGCTTTATAAATACTGGTCAGTAACCTTAAAGGGGCTCTATGTAAGATTTTCACTTTAATAAAGCATAAAAATACCCCAATATGTTTGCAGATATTTAGGAAACATGCTAAGTTCACCTACTTGTTTCTCAGAAACACAATGCTACAGCCAGATATTCTACTTTGAAATGTGCGTTCCGTGTCGGAATGTCTGTCTTTGTTTTGGTCTGTGCGGAACCGTGTGCTGCCAGTTTATCCAATAGTATTTCGACATCACAGGTTGACAGTTGGCGGAAAACACTGCGTATTGCAGCCATGGAAACCAGCAAACAAACTGGGTCAGAGAATCGCAGATTCTACTTGACCTAAAAAGCCTCTGAATCCATCTAAATATCTCTATGAACAACAGCATGTTAAAACAGATAAATCAACTCATCAGCTTACAATGTGTAAGTCTCCTCAGCTTTCATTGTCAATTGCGCTCCCTATTGTTGCGTGGGTTGCCAGTTTGAGGGAGCCATTGAAGAAGGGAGCGGGGCAAACAATATTTTGAATTTGGACTGCAGTACCTATTTTGACCATTGGGTGTCATTCCTACATATAGGACCTTTAAGATTAATTTAAGGTAAATAGCTCTCATTTATGCCGCTACAATCCCTTTCTTCTCGCATATTAAATTAATGTGAACTTAAATCTATGTTTTATATTCATTTATTTACTTGTTTTGATAAGTAGTTATGTACAGTACATATATAAAAAGACACCAACTAGAAGTTAAAGTTTGTGAACAAACTTTGATGTTGGCTTGAGAAAGCCAAAACCTCGAACCGGGACTCGAACTCAGGTTGCCTTGTGTACATCTGCAGCAAATGTATTACTTTGGCAGATTTGGTGCTGTTGCTCTGACATAACAGCTTATTTAGCACAGCAAGAGTACATTTATTTTAATGCATTAATAAGATAGCGAGTGCATGTGTGAATTAGTCCTACCTGTCTGTGTAGTTTCTCTCTATTAATAGAGAAGCTGTGGGTTGTAATTACTTCAAAACAAAAAAGAAATATATGCTAAAATAAGTTATATTTATAATTTTTTGTGACCCATGACCCATTTGGATTTTAATAAAAAAGCTTATTATTACAAAGTACAAGCAACAGCACAAATAAATCAGGTTTCAAGTTTATAGGAGTTCAGGTACAGAAATGGAAGAATCAAATATCAAATAACATTGAAAACTTTTGTAAGCTTTGACAAGGATCAATCTATATTTAATAAAGGCCATGCAGTCAAGAGCAGTCAGTGATTTTGTCTTTTGTTGGATTAACATTAAAGACAGACAGCAGCTGGTAAATGCAGTTGTGTTAAGACATAAGGGGCTTTCACACCGCATAGTTCAATGAACTCAGTTCTAGGAACTAGCCACTAGGATAGTTCCCTGGGAACTAATTTCTCCCCTGGACCATGTTCCTTAGCTGCATTTGCACCGGGCAATAGGAACTCTGAAGCATCCAACAGCGGCGTCTTTAAGCGCGGCATTTACAAATGCTAAAAAACGGAGGATGGAGGATACTGTGATTAAAGCTGTGTTTGTTGTGTGTCGTGGGTTTTGTGATAACAGAGATGGAATATAAACATAATTTAAGCGACTGAAAGACCAAAAAGAGGGGCTAAGAGACGAAATCTCAAACGACAACTTCCAGTATTACATATCATCGAGCCAGAGAAAAGAACACAACCCTGCAGACAACAGGTAAATGCCATTATCACTGTTTTCCAAGTTTGTAAAGCTTTTTAAAAATGCTGTTTGTCGGTGTTTGACATGCGTTTGACCAATCAACATACACTCACGTCACTGATAGTTCCTATAGTGCTGGTTTAGACTCTACTCTGAAGTAGGAGCTAATATAGTTCCCCCAAAAGGAGTTCCTCTAACTAAAATCGTTCCTAGTTCCTGCGGTGCGAACACGGCAATATCTGGGTACGTAAGCCAGTAGTTCTAGGAACTATAAAAAGGTTATTCTGGTGCGAAAGCCCATGAATCCAATGATACACAGCCTCTTGTTTTCTCAACTGTTTATGTTCACTTGAGACATAAACGAATGTGTTTGATGATGCTTGCCAAGATATTGTGTATTTTGACATGTTGTACATATTTGTCCGTTCAAGCACAAAGAAGAAGTGAAAGTGATCTGGCTTCGGGGTGTCACACAAAACAGCTTGTGAGCACTGAATTGAATTGTTGAATTGAACAAATTTAGTCTCAGATAGGGCTGGACAATAATTCAATATCAATATATATCGCGATATAATTTTTTTCGATAACGGTGATATGATTTTTAAACACATTTCCGGTATTTCGATATATACATTACAACATTTCTCACTGACTTGAGGCGCAGCCGTTAGAAAGAGCAGAACGCGATTGGCCATTGGCGTGATGACGTACACCACAGAGACACGCAGCTATCAGCCAGTGCTCAGCATTAATATGGTTTGTTTAAAATAGCAACATGGAAAACAGACAGAGTTCAGATAATGTATGTTTCAGTCGATGGATGCGCAAAACGTTACAACAACGATAATCAAAAAGCGTGGACAAAACAGTCACTCTTTGTAAACTGTTAACAGCTAGTGCCGTATGCTCTAATGTCCAGTCATTTACGCCGTCATCACCCGGATGTTGATAGCGCGCGAGCGCAGGTGAGACCTGAACAGCACACGATGCTATCTGTTTAAACTAAACTCATTTAAGCTTTGCTGATTTAAACCTTCAAGAACAAGACGCGAAAGAGAACTCGCACGCGCCGTGAGAAGATTTGTGTGCGCTCATCCGAAGCGCGCGCACGCTTATTTCAGTCAGCATGCAAATACTGAGTTCTCTTTCAAGTCTTGCGCTTCGGCAGACAAATTCATACACAAATTAAGTCAACATGCCGTCTTGGCGAGTATCCTAGCAAACATAGTCAGTTATGTCTTAAGTGAACGTATAACAGTCGAGAAAGACATCGCATGTGTAACAGTATATGTAGCTACTGGATCGTAACGTTACATGTCTTAAAGGGAAAAAAACTATTCCTGCTGCCTGTTTTTAATGTTAAATCAAACAACAAATAACAAAGAAATCACTCACTGCTCTTGACTGAATAGTTTTTGTAACTTCAATAATGATTCATCTTTATTTATTTTATACAGTAAAGATAATATACAGTGTTATTTTATATTTGATGTACCTGAAAACTACTGTTAAGATACCTGAAAACCTGAAAAGCACTATTTTATTTTATTTGAATATTTGCTTTATTGTACTTATTTGTGATGTACTTATTTGCTTGTAGTTTGATCGTTTGTTCTTATTTTCTTTATTTTTATTTGACAGTAGTCTTATTTTTAGGGTCACGGTTTCGGTACAGTTCGGTATGTACCAAACTGTACCAAAACTGTGACCCTAAAACCATAATACGAACCGAACCATGAGAATTTTGAACCATTGCACCCCTAGTGTCATCAACACTCAACAATGTCCCTGCCCCAGCAATGTTTTTGTTGTTTCTCACTGTTTTTTTTCTGTTTTTACTGTTCACAATCTTTATCTTGGCCAAAGCACTTTTGTTTTAATCTATATTAAGGATAATAAAATCAGCCTACGTTATAGTTTAATGTTAAAGATATTAATATTACAAAAGTGAGTGAGTCTTATGTTTATTTTTTATGTTTGTATGAAGGCTAAATACAAATAAAAGCTGAACATACATTTATTTCTACTGTTTTTATATCTAAAATATTACATAGTTTTATAGGAAGAGATTTCATAGATTTGGCAAATTCATTTTTCAGACATTGTGGCCATTCTTGGCAGTTTTTCTGAGGCTATTATATAGTTCATATCGATATCGGAATTATATCGTATCGACCGAAATTAAGAATTATATCGTGATAGTGATATAAATTTTGGCCATATCGTCCAGCCCTAGTCTCAGAATAATAATACGTTTAAACAGTAGAACAGTATGTTGGCTTGAGAAAGAAATGATTGCAAAATCAGAATGATATGATAGTGTGTACTGTACTTTGTGTACCACACACATCTGGGTTTATTTTGTTATAATGATCAAGTGACTCAATATTACCCCATATATACACCTTCTCCACTAAATGCTGGTAAAAAATTAGAATAATAATAGTCAAGTCAAGTCAAGTCACCTTTCTTTATATAGGGTAATCAGCTCTTAAAGAATAGTGTCAATGCAGGCAGATCAAAGCACTGTTGAATATCAAATGTCAAGTCAAATGTCAAGTGTCCCCAACTAAGCAAGCCAAAGGCGACAGCGGCAAGGAACCCAAACTCCAACAGGTGACATCAGGTGGCAAATAGGTGTTAAAATGGAGAAAAAAACCTTGGGAGAAACCAGGCTTAGTCGGGGGGCCAGTTCTCCTCAGGCAAACAGTGCTTTGTTACGATTCAGGTTGCTATCATAAGTCTGATAGGATCGCAACATTCAAAGTATTTATTTCAGTTCCATCCAGTTGAGGATCGTATTCATCACGTTTCCAATAATAAGAAAGAATCATTTTGTTACAAAAACCTCAAGTTTAGGAACAGCCAGAACCTTGTTCAAGCCGCAGGGAACATCCAGGAGAACTTGGCCTTGTACTTTCCCAACATATTGCACAATCGTCTTTGATATTTTTTTCATCTAGTTGTAGGTTGAGCTGATGTGGGTCGGGGTTGATTAAAACCCTGTTCACACAAACCATCACCAGGCAAAGCCTCGATTCATCCGACCCTTCGGAGATACACTTGGCCGGCCCCATGTTCCCTTTCTTTAATTACTCGCTGGATTACATTCTTCGCTAATGACTTTCTCTATCCCACCCCCAACCCCCATTCATTCTCTATCCTCTCTTTCTATTAAACACACACACACACGCAGGCTCGATAATGCCCGCCATGCAGTGGGAGGTTGAGGTGCTGTTGAGAGCCACTCTTCCCTCCTTCACTCCTCTCCAGCGCCGTCCGCCTCTTTCATCTCTCTCCAAGCCCTAAGTGTGCATATATCTGTGTCTGGATGGGGTAATGGTCCTATCAAGAGTGTGAAGAGAGCCTGAGGATGGACCAGTGCACATCAAATCATTAGTCATTTTTAGCTCTGGCATATCCATGTAGTTTAACATTGATTTACAGCACACGTGGCGCTTTGATCGAAATCTACTGACACGCACACACAGAAAGATGAAGGCTAAAGTGCACTCAATGAATGTCTGAAGTACTGCACTATATATGTATCATTAGGCAGACCTGACATAATTGATTTAGGTTTTCTTAAAAACTGTGAAAATAAAAATCACCCACAAACAGACCATCACATGCTCTTTGGCTAGGTTTAATAAAGCTAGACCAGGAACAGTACAGGCTTGAGAGTAAGGACGCTGGCTCACTACACATTGGGACACCGATGACTCTATTTCCTGTGACGTGACAACATCCTCATACTGGTATCTATGAACAACAGCAGAACTGATATCTCTATTATATTATTTATTTATAATATAAATGTTATTTAAAGTACATTATGATAAATAATGAGCTTTTCATATGTGTGTGCAACATTTTTAGCTGTAAATAAATGATAAATGTTAGCTAGATTATGTTCATTACCTGTCTAGTATGCTTTTGCTGAAATATAAAACATCTGTTGTGTGTTGTGTAGTGATTTGGCGCACGTGATTTATGTTTCACGCTTCAGAACTTCCGTTAAGGGAACGTAATGAGCATTGATGCTCCCTGGTTTTCACAGAGCATTGTGGGACTTTTTAGGAAGTGAATGTTTCAAAGCACTGGAGGGATTTTGCGATTGAATCAACCCTTAAAATGGCCGACCCCTAATCAGTGCCCTGACTAGTAAACTGGGGAGCTGATTGAGACACACCCATGGTTTCCACAAAAACAGCACAACTGTTTCAACATTGATTAAAAAAATAATAAATACAGTGGCAAGAAAAAGTATGTGAACCACTTGCAGAATCTGTGAAAATGTGAATAATTTTAATAAAATAGGAGGGATCATACAAAATGCATGTTATTTTTTATTTAGTACTGTCCTGAGTAAGATAATTTACATAAAAGATGTTTGCATTTGGTTCACAAGACAAAAAAATAGCTGAATTTATTAAAATAACCCAATTCATAAGTATGTGAACCATTGGATTCTCAATACTGTGTGTGGTTACCTGATGATCCACGACTGTTTGTGTGTTTTGTGATGGTTGTTCATGAGTCTCTTGTTTGTCCTGAGCAGTTAAACTGAGCTCTATTCTTCAGAAAAATCCTCCAGTTCCTGCAGATTCATCAGTTTTCAAGCATTTTTGTATATTTTAACCCTTTCCAGCAGTGACTGAATGATTTTAAAATCCGTCTTTTCACACTGAGGACAATTGAGGGATTCAAACTCAACTATTAAAAAAGGTTCAAACATTCACTGATGCTCCAAAAGGAAACATGATGCATTAAGAGTCGGGGGGTGAAAACTTTTGAACAGGATGAAGATGTCACAATTTTTATTATTTTGTTTAAATATCATTGTTTATCATTTAGTACTGCCCTCTGGAAGAAACAGAAGATACTTGCATGTTTCCCGGCAGAAAAATTAAGTACAATTTACCTTGATCTTCAAATTCCAAAAGTTTTCACCCCCCTGGCTCTTAATGCATCGTAAATTCAGCTTTGACATCAAAACAAAACATTAAAAAATATCTTACAGACTCCAAATTTGACTTAGTTCAAAATACTTCATCTAGTGACACTCAGAAGACACTTCTGGACAGTTAGTCACACTTAAGATGTCTGATTTTTTTGCATTAGATACAAAATATATATCAAATCATATGCAAACAAACTAAGAACTAAGTTCATTTTTCATGGATATATAAAGTTAGTTCATCTCAGTTCCACCCATGTGTCTTAGCAAAAAGTTTACTTCATTACAATAACAATATATATTCTACACTTATTGAAATGTTTGATTGAAATTTGTGCTTTAAAATATTTGGTAACACTTTATTTTAGGGATTTTTAACTGGTTGCTTATTAGGTTGTATATTATTAAGATGTTGGCTGTTTATTGACACTTAATAAGCAGATATTAATGCCTTATTCTGCATGACCTTATTCTACATTCTTAATCCTACCCAATACCTAAACTTAACAACTACCTTACTAACTATTAATAAGCAGTAATTAGGAGTTTATTGAGGGAAAAATCATAGTTAATAGTGAATTTGTGTTCTCCATACTAAAGTGTTACCATTTCGTTTTTTCGTTTTTAAATAAACGTAACTTGTTTTGATATTTTTTTACATAATGCAAAGTCGTTTATCTAAATTTAATTGTGGCTTAAGTGTCCAAATAAGTTTTGGAGCCTCAGAGGTCCATGTATCTCTGGTTGCAAACATTGTTCCTAAAGAAAAGGACAGAGAGAAAAGCCTTTGTCGCAATAACTGTCCAATCCGATTCATACAGTATTACTGTAAGCTCTAGCAAAGGTCATTCAGCAGAGAATGTCATGCCATAGAGTGCATATGGCTGAACATGTGGGAGGAGTGCTTGCTTTTGACATTCAGTGGGAGAAGAGAAGCCAATGAAATGGCCTGGCAAAATGAATCTTTCTTTCTTTGACAAGAAATGTCTTGGTGTAAAGTATTGACCTAATGTTTACAACACGGTACGAATCCCAAAGGTGTCTTTTATAAAGCAACACTGGAGGATTCAGTGTACTCCTAAAGGGTTTTTCATTACGGTAGTAGAAAACCTCAATGCATTCTTGGAGATGGCAAAGTCATCTGTTTGACCCTTTGGCTAATAAACAGGATCCTTCTATGGTCATTTTTTTTTCTCCTGCCTCAATCAAGAGAACAAAACACAGAGTGATATGAAGAAAATTCATAATAATTTTCCTGAAGCTTTAGGGAATGAAGGGATGTAATTATCTTAATTGATCTCAAAGTTCCACCATTATAATTCACATAGCAAACTGTGCTTTCAGAAACAAGGAAAACAACCTTTGCTCAGCCTCTAGATCACTAGAGAGGCACTAAATGGATATTCCAGATTCCTTGGGATTTTTGCAAGGCTCTTAGGAAATGCAATGTCTAATTGCCAATGCTGTCCTTACTTTCATTATAGCTTAAAAAGGGGTCACAGAATCAATCAGACTTGCAGCTCCCCAACCAAGGACAAGTTTTAGACCCATTGATTACGATCCTTTTAAGTTATAAAGGATCGAATCTTTACTTAGTGCTAGTTTAGTGCTCTTCTAGCTGGCTTGCGCTGGTGAGGCAGGTCAACTCATACTACTAAAACTGCGATATTTAAAAAGCCTGGTGGAAATTTATTAACGTAACGTTCATGCAGTGATCCAATTTGATTAATTTGGAATGATTCATAATTATTTCCAAAAATATTCACACATAAATGTAACTTTTTTTCAAATATTGACAAATACCTAAATCTTTACATTAACAGTCTAAAAAAAAAAATAAATAAATAAAGATATGTCTGCAAACTAAAAAAGCAGAACTGATGCAGACTACTGAAAATGCATAATAAATCTGCATATCATGTGATGAAAATGTACTAAATCAATAATACTAATAATAAGAACAATAACAAGTTCCAAATAATAACAACAATAACAAATAATAATAATAATAAAAATAATATAGAGAAGAATAATGAACATCTTTAAATTAAGCATGGTCAAATAATTAATTCATTCTTTGACCATGCTTAATTTAAAGATGGTCATTATAAACCATCACTCATAAACACTCAAAATAATTAATTGGTTTGAGTAGGACAAACTTAAACAAATTAGTTGAGTTAAATTAACTGTTATGAGTATTTAGAACTTTGTTTTTCTTTTAAGTTCACAGCACTGACATATTTCAAGTAAATTGAACTATTTCATTGTTTTGAGTTGTATGAACTAATTTCTTTTAATTTAGACTAACTTAAGTTTAACTGAAACTGGGCAAAATATTTACGTTGAGATAACCTGATAATTTTAAGTTAATTGTATAAATTAGTGTACTCAAATATTTCAGATACGAATACAAGATAAAACTCTTACTTAAACTTTGAGTTTCTTAACTTAAAAAAAAAAAAAAAAAAATTGTCATTCAACTTTTTTGAATTCTAACAACTTATTAGGGTTCACAGTGAAGTAAATAACTCATTTGATTTGCAAGAACTCAAAATAAAAAAATAAAAAGTTAATTTAACAATATTTTATGACAATTGCTATCAAAATGTGAGTTAGGCTAGCTAATTCAGTACTTCAAGTTATGAGCAATTAACATTCATGAGTAGTACAAACTCAAAGCTTGATAGTTCTGGTTACTTAAAATTGACAACATTTGATGTAAATGATAACCTTTTTTTTTTTTTTTTTGAGTTAGCCCAACTTATTTGGGTTTACAGTGTATACATTATACTCAATTCTTATTAAAAAAAAAAGAAAAAAAAAGTATGTCTTAAACCAGGCGTTAATTTGCGCTGCTCTTGGTATATTGCGTTGGTCATTATTGAAATGATCCGACTGTGACCATGTTCTTTAATTTTCACGTAGTCAGTAGATCACACGCAGAACTTTCCACACCTATCGCCGTTTTTTTTAAATTGCGCTTTCACATTAATTTGCCCTATTTCATCGATCTGGCCCACCCTCATGTCATTGCATGCATCTCTTTCATCTGCAGAACACAATGGAAGATATTCTGTAAAAGCATTGGTGTGGAAATCAACACAACTTTCATTCTTGGGTGAATGTACAATTCCCAGCTGTGTGACACTCCCGATCTCTCGTCCCCCCAGAAAGCAAGACAAAGTGAGAAAGGTGTTGAGCGTGTGAGTTTGAAAGAAGTCGAGTGTATCAGCAGAGAAAGTACTGAACAGCCCAAGTCCAGAGTGCTTATCTCATTGATTTACAGTGTGTGAAGAGCAGAATGGAGGCGGGAGAGCATAGACTATAAATAGAGCTGTAGGCCCTCCCTTGGGCCATCAGTTCTGTTTGCTTCTCTGCCTCCCATTCCAGATGACCTCAGTTCTCTCCATTTAATTATTCAGTAAGTAAAGCTGTAGCCCAGGTGGACTGAACCCCACCTCTCATTCTCTGCTTCACCAGCCTTAAGGCCACATGTGAACCTCCCAGCATGCAGTTCACTGGCATTCCTCTTGGCAGACCACGGTCACAGGTTATAGCGCTCCTTGGTTGCTGGAATGGCAGTTGACACTCATACTGGGATGCTGTACACCACGTAGACTGGATGTAAAGGCTAATAAAAGAGTTTAATGTGATGAGTGTATGCTAGTCGCAA
Organism: Megalobrama amblycephala; assembly: GCF_018812025.1. NCBI lineage: Eukaryota > Metazoa > Chordata > Actinopteri > Cypriniformes > Xenocyprididae > Megalobrama > Megalobrama amblycephala. Next base: position 42,768,288 of record NC_063060.1, on the reverse strand, counting down.
TCTACATAGACTGGCGTGGAGCACTAAGCACTATTTGTTGATATACATCAGCAAACACTAATATACCATCCATGAAAAATTGTTATGCTAGCATGTCATATTCATAATGTACATACTGTTTAAAAGTATGATTTTCTGTTTTATAAAAAAGTTTTTCCAAAAGTCCACAGTAAAAACAGTAATATTATTAAACAATTTAAAATAACTGTTTTCTATTTAAATATATTTTAAAATGTAATTTATTCCTGTTTTGGCAAAGCTGAATTTTCAGTAGCCATTGCTCCAGTCATTCAGAAATTAGTTGAATGCATCCTTGCTGAATAAAAATATGCATTTCTTTAAAAATAAAAAACAAACACTTTATTTCGAGAGTCCACTTCTACATTCTACTAACTATAAGTAATGCTGCAATTACATGTCAACCTAGCATTCATTATAGTATTAGAAGACTGTCTGCTTAATATCTGCTAACACTTTATATGTATGTCCCCCAAAAGACATTTTACTGACTATAAGTGACTTTGCAAGCAGTGCTGGGTAGTAACTGATTACATGTAATCTGGATTATGTAATCAGATTCCAAATATTAAGTACAAACCCGATTCCAAAAAAGTTGGGACACTGTACAAATTGTGAATAAAAATAGAATGCAATGATGTGGAAGTTTCAAATTTCAATATTTTATTCAGAATACAACATAGATGACATATCAAATGTTTAAACTGAGAAAATGTATCATTTTAAGGGAAAAATAAGTTGATTTTAAATTTCATGGCATCAACAAATCTCAAAAAAGTTGGGACAAGGCCATGTTTACCACTGTGTGGCATCCCCTCTTCTTTTTATAACAGTCTGCAAATGTCTGGGGACTGAGGAGACAAGTTGCTCAAGTTTAGGAATAGGAATGTTGTCCCATTCTTGTCTAATACAGGCTTCTAGTTGCTCAACTGTCTTAGGTCTTCTTTGTCGCATCTTCCTCTTTATGATGTGCCAAATGTTTTCTATGGGTGAAAGATCTGGACTGCAGGCTGGCCATTTCAGTACCCGGATCCTTCTTCTACGCAGCCATGATGTTGTAATTGATGCAGTATGTGGTCTGGCATTGTCATGTTGGAAAATGCAAGGTCTTCCCTGAAAGAGACGACGTCTGGATGGGAGCATATGTTGTTCTAGAACTTGGATATACCTTTCAGCATTGATGGTGCCTTTCCAGATGTGTAAGCTGCCCATGCCACACGCACTCATGCAACCCCATACCATCAGAGATGCAGGCTTCTGAACTGAGCGCTGATAACAACTTGGGTTGTTCTTGTCCTCTTTACTCCGGATGACATGGCGTCCCAGTTTTCCAAAAAGAACTTCAAATTTTGATTCGTCTGACCACAGAACACTTTTCCACTTTGCCACAGTCCATTTTAAATGAGCCTTGGCCCAGAGAAAACGCCTGCGCTTCTGGATCATGTTTAGATATGGCTTCTTTTTTGACCTATAGAGTTTTAGCCGGCAACGGCGAATGGCACGGTGGATTGTGTTCACCGACAATGTTTTCTGGAAGTATTCCTGAGCCCATGTTGTGATTTCCTTTACAGTAGCATTCCTGTATGTGATGCAGTGCCGTCTAAGGGCCCGAAGATCACGGACATCCAGTATGGTTTTCAAAATGTCTCACTTTCAACATTTGATATGTTATCTATATTCTATTGTGAATAAAATATAAGTTTATGAGATTTGTAAATTATTGCATTCCTTTTTTATTCACAATTTGTACAGTGTCCCAACTTTTTTGGAATCAGGTTTGTACTTGTAATAAGATGATTTTACATTTTAAAGTACTTGTAATCAGACTTACTTTTCTGTTGATTTCATTGCATGTTATTCTGACAATGGCAGTCATATTATTCATAATTCATTGATTCTACTTGTTTTTAGGGGAACCACTGACATAATGAAACATCTAAATGCACTTAATAACAAAGAATGGAATATGGAATTCTTTCTCTTTGTATTTTTATATCAATGATACAAGACTATCCTATTCAAATCAATGTGGTAAACGATTTAGGTTAAAAGTAATCTAAAAAGTAATCAGAATACATTACCTAAAATGAGTAATCTAGATTACATTACTAACTACAATTTTCATCATGTAATTTGGAATCAGTAACTGACTACAGCACTGTTTGCAAGTACATGTCAACTTATTCTACAACCTACCATAACCTAACAGTCTACTAATACTGTAATGAGAGTTAGTTGACATGCAGTTGCAAAGTTACTTATAGATATTATATTATAGAATGTCTAAAGTGGACTATCAAAATAAAGTGTAACCAAGAAATGTAAAATAAAATTCTATAAAATGCATCTGAGATCTTGATGTTGCTATGAGATTCTGTTTTGTTTTGTTTTTTCGTTTTTTTTTTTTATAAATTAGCTGTTCGCTCATCCCTACGCCACTCTGTGCTGAACTGGTTTGAGAACGACAGATAAATAGGTCTTTATTGACCCCTAAGGGGACATAATCATGTTGAGTAAAACATCATTTACTTAAATGTAATGACTGGTTGGAAATTCCACTCCTTATTTTCTGAAGTAATTGGAAATGGGATGCTAGCTGATTTGCTCCACTATTAACCGCATTAAGGCCGAGCGAAGGCCGAGCGCACATAATATGCTGAGTTTACGATATCATTCTATCCCAGATGTCTATGCTAAATGCTTGTCTGGACACAGTCGTATGATAAATGTCTCCCTGCAGTATCAATTAATCTCTCTGTAAAAAAGGTTAAAATTAAACTTCAAAAAACTGCTAAGAGATGCACATAAACAGTTAAGCTGGGCAACGAATGCCAAACTCTGAGCGTACAAACAACAAACGCACATTTGCACAATAATCACAAACATGTTCTGCTTTGGTGACTCATGTTTACCTTTGTGTTTGTATTTTGGAGTGGATGAGTCTATTTAAAACACTGTTACATTGTCCATTCTGGCTTCCCTAGACATTATCTTTCCCAGTGACAACACACTGACAATCTGTTCCGCTCGAAAGATCAAACAGCCATCGGTGTGTGCCAAGAACTGAGAGATTCCTGCCAGCCACTGAAACAAGTCTATTTTAACCAGTCATCCTCATCTCAGCCAAAACACAACTTTCTCTTCATGCCCTGTGCACTCTGCTAAAGCCCATGCGAAACATTTGGGATTGAATCTGTTTCTATGTATGTGCTTTTTTAGATTTAGTTACTAAAACATGGAGGTGGATGCTCTGCACGACCACCAAGTTTATCCAAATATGTAGCTCAGCTGACAACGGACGTCCTTCAGTTTGTTTATTATGTTTCCATCTGATTTTCATCCTGATGATGAATGCTAATATTGACATCATATTCCATATTTTACTTGCTTAAAAGACAGTCAGTGCAGCTGAGATCAATTTCAAGCATCCAGAACTGTGCTTCATGACATTTAACCTTCAGATATCGATCATGAAACTTTGCTTGTGGCCAGTAAAGTCCAAAAACTATAAGAAAACCCTGAGAATCAGTGTTTTGAAAGCCAGAAACAAAGTCACTGGCTGCCAGCAAGCACTATGTGAGAATGCACTTCATTTTGAACGAATCTTTAATGTGACTCGGGAAGAACGAGTCGTCTCGGGGGGTGATTCGTTCAGTCGCACATGCGCAATATTCTATAGGTTCTGTACTGCTAGTAGTAGTTCACCTGTTTCAGTCAATGCAGTCTGAGCAGGAAAGAGAATTGATTAGTTCATTTCATGAGTCTTTCGGGATTTTGAGTCGTTCCTTAATCACGTGACAGACCCATAAGCTAAACCAATGTCATTTAATTTATGTCATTATGTCCTTTTTGAGCAATCTTCTTATACATATATTAGACCAATATGTTAAGTCTGCCTAGGAAAAGCAATTATTATACCAGCAAACTCAAAATTGGAGAAAAAATGAACAAACTAGGCTATAAATACTTTGTATTGTAGGCTTAGATTATTATATTATTATATAGCTTAGTGTTTATGTACAGATCGACAATCAAAAAGACAAATTAATCAATATTTTAATGAATCAATCTTTTCTGTATCTTATAGCATTGTAGTTTTGTATTGTTTGTAGTGTGATGAACGTTTGCGTAAGTAGTAGATGTGTTGGGGAAGTAACACGTAACATTTTAATTACATTTTGCTAAAATGAACGAAATGAACGAAATGACTCGAAAAAAGAATCGTTCATTTTGCTGAACGAGACTCAAAAGTCCGAGTCGGTAAAATGATCCGAGCTTCCCATCACTAGAATGCACAGATCACCCAAAAATGAAATGTTTTGTTATAATTTACACATCTTCATGTTGTTCCGAATTGTTATAAAATTTTTCAAGTGCTTTGATTGGTTTTGATAAAAAAAAAACAACCATAAATATAACGTTACAGCAGTAAAATCATGGTGGTCGTTACAGTTTTACCGTTAAAATTGCGATGTAATATTGTTAAAAATATTGTTTTTTCGATACATATCGATACTGAAATATCTGAAATGCTTGCAATGCTCATTTTCCGCAGAACAGATCGATGATACCAGCTGCTATTTCTTTCTCTCTCATTTCTCCAACAGAGAGCTGACACACAAAACCCACACATTTTATTGCACTTAAACAGTCAAATACACACAAAATAATGTCAAAATGCCGGTCTTGGCGAGTATTCACAGTCAGTTCTGTTTGAAGTGAACGTAAACAGTTGAGAAAGAAAACGGATGGATCTGTGCGTCAGGTCTTAAAGTGACAGCAGCCTAATAAACCTGCTGCCAAATTATGAGATAATATTAAAAATATCTATATGAAAGTTTTTCCCCATTGTATCAATGTCAAAATTGTGGCAAGTGAAAATGCTGATTAGCATTTTTTAAAGGTTACCTTTAAGTGAGCGTTAGATGACGGAAAAGGCAATCTAAAAATAGTGTAAATGACCATACACAATAAAACATACCGATAATAATAAAAATAAAGAAATAAAAAAAATCAGCCAATAAATTATATGGTGCATAGAGAAGGAGAGAAAGTCCGGTTTGGAACAACATGAGAGTGAGTAAAAAAAAAATGACAGAATATTTATTTTTGAGCGATTTATTTTGAAGCTTGATGAGATTGGAATCTGGAGCTCCAACATGTTAGGAAATGATGTCTACCTTCCAGTGAGCATCACGAGAGACTTTATGAAGGTAAAATCCATGTTGAGAAGCAAGATTTGGTCACACAACATGTTGGCAAATTATTTCCAGCTCCCCGTCGTCAACCCATTTTCAAACCATAAACGCAGCATTCGACTAGCAACTTCTGATAGCTCTCCATATCTGTGCAGGAACCATCCTTCCCCCAGCAGCAATGGAACGAACTCTGATTTTCCATTCAGCTGAACCTCATTGAAATGGAGTCACTGCTTCAAAGCTGACCTCCTCCAGGGATCAGACTCACCATCATCATCCCTGACCTTTGCTACTTAATTAATAATGTTCTTCTTCCACACTCTGAATTACAATTGTATTTGCACAAAGCTTGCTGTCAGTACTAAAATACTAATATTACACTCACTGACGTGATTTTTCCTAGCAGGTGTTTTGTATCTCGCACCTTGACAGAATCAGCACTATGTATGCAAATTTTGTATCGAAGCATGTGGCTTCCAGTGGTGTGGCACACAATCATTGATGTAAACTTGCTAAAACGTGCTTTAAAGACCACCAAACACCAGCCTCTGATCTCTCGTAACGTATGCATACAAGCACTCTCACCCTCCCATGCATACGCACACACAAAGCGCTGGTTGTAAATGATTTTTCAGCCTATATTTCAACACAATGCAAACACTTATACAACTGACAAAGCAACAGTCACCACAGCAACACGTTTCTGAGATATGCTCAAAGACACACTATAAATTCATTCAATATCTTGCTAATAGATCATAAAGCTTACAACAGCTAAATACTGTTATCATACCATATATACTCTCAGACAAAAAGTACAAAAGCTGTCACTGGGATGGTACCATTTAAAAAGGTTCTAATATTTAACATTTAGGTATGAATATGTACTTTTGAGGTACTTATATGCACTCTTTAGGTACAAATGTGTGCCTTTTGAAAGGGTACTGCCCCAGTGACAGCTTTTGTACCTTTTTTTCTGAGAGTGTACCTTTTAAAAAAGTGAACACTTAACCTATTCAAAAAGGTGACCTTCCATTTGGTTTTGCCTTTTGAGTTAAATCCCTCTCAAACCATCCCTTTCATTTGTGAATCATTTCATAGAGGGAGAGAAAGAGAGAGAACATGTATAATATAAACATAAAAGCCAACATTCTTATTGGTTTGCAAAGAAGATGAATCACTACTTTTGTGTAGTACAAAACTAAAGTCGTAGAGCAAAGTAAAAGCTAATAATGCTCACATTAAAGGGCTAGTACACCCAAAAATGATAATTCATCCATATATACACTAATTCTCAAAAGTCTGGATTCAGTAAGTCTCTTGCGCTCACCAACTGAACACTAATACTGTTCAATATTATTACAAATTAAAATAAGAGTATTCTTTTTATAACTTATTAAAAATGAAATTTATTCCTAATGACTTGTTTAGGCAGTTCTGAGTTGATTTTTCCATTTTCTTTTCAGAGACAATAATTTTATTTATCATGCACCTTCGGCTACAGACAGGTACATTACACACTGCATGAATGGAAAAATTAAAAAAGCATAATTGGGGCACTTTAATGGTAGTGTACATCATGTGTGTGTGTGTGTGTGTCTGGTTTTTGTTCCATGCTTTTTCTTTTTTTTTTTCTTTTTTTAATATCTTCTTTTGTGTTCCACTGTCAAATGAAAATTCTACAAGTTTGATGACAATTTTCATATTTGGGTGAACTAGTTTACATCTTAGTTTAAGTCTTTCTCACCTTTTCGGAGTCTTTCCATGTTCATATTCAATCAGGAACGTATTCTAACATGGACATAAGGGGTGATGTCAACGGTCTTCACGCCTGAATGCTACGTGTGGTAAGGCCATGACCTCTGCCAGTTTCAAAATGGTGAGAGAAGCGGCCACAGCATAGTGATGAGAGGAGGACAAGAAACTAGCCATGAGGAACCTAATCAAGCCAGACCAACCACACAGCGTCAACTTCTGAATGTCAAATGAGACATGAAAGTTTCGCTGCCCTATACTGTCAGAGACAGAACACACAAATCAGACAAGATCACAGACACAGATTCCACCTCAGAGATCGCTGATCCTCCCTCTCCCTATCTGTCCGATTTTTTCTATCCATCTCTCTTCACTTTCACATCACACTCAGAAAAGCCTTGAGCAATGCAAGCCTGGGACTACATCACTGGACTGCTGCCAACAGTTTATTTCTCCTGATGAGGTGGAAATGGCCTCTGATTAAACCGTTATTTCCACCGTGCCAGGGTCCGCACTTAATAGAACAATTCAAAGCACTGTAGCAATTAAAATGAAACAATAGCCGTGGAGCCATTTGTCATGATGGAGTTTACTATGTAATTATGTCCTACGGTTGTTGGTCTGCTACAACACTCAACAAACACATCGCTATCTCAATGTTAAAGCATCTTGAAGAGTAACGTTGGTACACCCATCAGAAGTTATAGGTCAACTGATACGAAGCTCTGAGTCTCTTAATGAATGAGGTTGTATTGTGAACATTAAAACATAAACAAATCACTGTTTATGAGAGGGTGGGAGGGCCTACTTACTTGTTTGAAAGTTAATTACAAAATTATGACCTCTAGTAGTGGTCAGACGGGGCTTTATCTTCCACTACTGTATGTACAAAACATCATTTGGTAAACACTGACCTGTAAAATTGAATCACAAAAAGGTGTTTTGAAATAAATAAATGTGTGTGTATATTAGGGGTGTAACGGTATCATTCGTCCTGAACCGTCACGGTAGGCTAAGGGTGTCCACGGTTCGGTGCATACGGTCAGACGACGAATACAGTCAGTCACAGGCGATGCACACTCCAATCCAGAAGAGGGCGCACACTGTAATGCAACGCTGTTTGCTAATTGCAAACAGAGCAGAAGAAGAACTGACTATCTATGCATAAATATGTTTCACATATAATCTCTCATCAGTGTTTCAACTGTGAAAAGACATCAATAAAACAGCTTGAGAATAACATCTCACGTAGCATTACATTTACCTCAGGCAAGTCATTTAGTGCCCACAGTATGTTAGTTCACTGGAGAAATGAACTCTAGAGGGAGCATTTCACTGAATATATGCACTATATTAGCTTATATATTAATTATATTTGCTTTACCTGTTAGTAATGTCTTCATTATTTAATATATAAAATAATGTTTAAATACATTTGTCATGAAAACAAGTTATGACAGCAACTGTGTAAATGATTATATTTATTATATAGAAAAATAACTGAAACATAATAGTATAATTACATTTAGAAGTTAATGCAAAACCTGCCTTGTGTGCAATTTACTGTACATGTTTTATTTTTGATCATTATATCTAAAAATAAATAGCAACTGAATTTAATAGTATCCTTTAATATTATACTACTGTGCAAGAAAGTGCTCCCTGTATAAAGTTTACAGATTTTTTTTTTTTATCCTTAAGAAATTGTTAATTATAATTGAATTTATTTAAAGAGAGAGACACAATTTGTTGAATTAACCACTGTATAATAAAAAAGAAGAAAAAGAAGCAATTTTATGTTTAGTTTTATCCACCTGCTGTACCGAACCACCATGTTTGTGTACAATTACACCTCTAATAGGTCCCCCTTTTGCAGTCAAAAAGCCCTGACCCATCGAGGCATGGACTCCACCTAACCCCTGAAGGTGTGCTGTGGTATCTGCACCAAGATGTTAGCAGCCTCTATGGATCGGACTTGTTTGTTCAGCACATCCCACAGATGCTCGATTGGATTGAGATCTGGGAAATTTGGAGGCCAAGTCAACACCTCAAACTCGTTGTTGTGCTCCTCAAATCATTCCTGAACCATTTTTGCTTTGTGGCAGGAGCATTATCCTGCTGAAAGAGGCCACAGCCACCAGGGAATACTGTTTCCATGAAAGGGTGTACATGGTCTGCAACAATGCTTAGGTAGATGATACGTGTCAAAGTAACATGTACATGGATGGCAGGACCCAAGGTTTCCCAGCAGAATATCCACCAACTCCGCTGGCTTGCCTTCTTCCCATAGTGCATCCTGGTGCCATGTGTTCCCCAGGTAAGCGACGCTCACGCACCCGGCCATCCACGTGATGTAAAAGAAAACGTGATTCATCAGACCAGGCCACCTTCTTCCATTGCTCTGTGGTCCAGTTCTGAGGCTCACTGTTGGCTCTTTCGGCGGTGGACAGGGGTCAGCATGGGCACCCTGACTGGTCTGCAGCTATGCAGCTCCATACGCAACAAACTGTGATGCTCTGTGTATTCTGACACCTTTCTATCAGAACCAGCATTAACTTCTTGAGCAATATGAGCTACAGTAGCTCGTCTGTTGGATCGGACCACACGGGCCAGCCTTCACTCCCCACGTGCATCAATGAGCCTTGACCCTGTCAAATATTATTTTAAAAAAAAAAAAAATATATATATATATATATAATTTTTTTTTTTTAACGAAAATAACTATGATTTATACCGTTACAGTACCCATTAATCTCCATTACAAGTGTATTAAAAGTGGTTAATTTGATGTTTACATATTAAACACCCCATGCTGAATGGCTGTATATTTTAAATTGGCTTGTTAATAAGAATTTAATAGAGGATGGAGTTCCAGGCTGGAAGCAGATGGCAGCCCAGTGTCCCACAGGAAGAGATGAGCCTCACCTCAGAGACACACTGGCAACAGCGTGACCACGGTTTCCCTTTCCACTTAGCAAATCTGCCCACCACAAAAACCTGACAGTTACAAAATCATTAATGGCATAATTTCTTCTCCGTTCCCAGTCGGGTTGATACACAGCGCTGTGAGATTCCCCACCGATGGGTAGAATTTTGACACAATTAAAGACAATGAAGACAAAGTCACAATAATCAACCAAGCAGAAGACGTCCTGGCAGCGGGATGACATTTACTTATTCAGTGCAATGGTGCACAATTACAGTCCATCTACATAAACAGATGATTACTCATTTGTGAACACAATAGTTTTGATCCAGGCTCTACTAATGGACAGCATAATTATTAAATGACCAAAAAACAACACCACTCCACTAGTAACGTGCACACCAATGCTATTCAACAAAACCCAAAATGTCAAGGCCTTATCTGCACCTTGTTTAATTGCACAATTAATTTGTTATATTATGAGGACTTTATGTTTATTACAACACAAAAGGAGAATAATTATGTTCCTGGTGCTTATTAATCGCTGCTTTTGTTCCTGTATTAAACATGCAGCAAAATGTAACACAAGTTCTCAGTGTGTATAAATTGAGATTGCAAGTCCCCCTCCATCCCTCTGGTGTAATCTGGCAGGTGGTACAAGTTAGTAAAGTGTATCAGCATGTCGACTGCCCGCTTCCTGTTTGACTACAGATAACGGTTTTATTGTGCGGCCCTCTCATCACTGCACACATGGGGCTGGTAAAGGGCACCTAAAGGTCACCTGGGCCGGTGACTTGTGAACACAGCATCCTTCCCACGCAGTGTTGAGCAAGCAACCATGGGGGATTATCAGGACGTGTCCAAATGGCAGCATATTAATGACGGCGATAATAAATGAAAAGACGATGGCAGGTCTGTGTTCTTTCTCTGCCTTGGTATTGGTGCGCTGATTTTCTTTTGTCTCTCTTATCTAGTTTTCTCCAGCAAATACTTTTTAATGTCAAGTCCTGAGGGAGCGGTGTAGGAATATTGCCTTTTTCCTCTACCTTCTTCTCACTGCACTTTAGAGGGAGGAAGACACTGAATGGTCAGTACCAACACTTCCTGTGAGAGAGCATCAGGCCTGTCACAATCAGGAATTTTGTGTTGACGATTAATTGTCTTGCAAATAATTTAATTTTTTTAATTTATTTTTTTTATGCCACTTACAGTGCAAGCCTAATACATTATTTTCTTCTTGGAATAGTATATAATATAAAATCAAAATTATAATACAATAGGCCCATATATATATATATATATATATATATATATATATATATATATATATATATATATATATAATAAATATATATATTTATTAAATTATTTCTAAATAAAGTAAAATAAAATAAAATAATAAAAAATTTAAATAAAATAGGCTCGCTTCATCATCTTCTTCTTCTTTCCTGTTTTACGGCGGTTGGCATCCAGCTTATTGGTGCATTACCGCCCCCTTCTGCTCCGGAGTGTGGTTCACGACTCCGCAGTGACGCTGCTGATGTAAGACGCTGCTGACGTGTTATCCGGTGCGCCAGAGCTTCGTTTACAGTCTGAGGGAGACGCACGCTGTATTCAAGCTATTCTACATTGTTTGTATTTTGGTATTGCTATATTTTTTAAAATGGTGCGTAAGTGTGCATGTTGCGGATGTCCTAATCTTCAAAAACAACCACGGCGACGTAAAAGTGCATTACCACGCCGACAGATGAAAGGATTCAATGGAATCAGTTCAATGGAATCAGTTCAATGGAATCAATTCAATGGAATCAATTCAATGGAAAGGATTCCAGAAGAGAAGACAATGCTGAATAAAGTCGTAGTTTTTGTTATTTTTGGACCAAAATGCATTTTCGATGCTTCAAAAACCTCTAACTAACCCACTGATGTCACATGGACTACTTTGATGATGTTTTTATTACCTTTCTGGACATGGACAGTCTACCGTACATACATTTTCAATGGAGGGAGAGAAAGCTCTCGGACTAAATCTAAAATATCTTAAACTGTGTTCTGAAGATGAACGGAGGTCTTACGGGTTTGGAACGACATGAGGGTGAGTCATTAATGACAGAATTTTTGGGTGAACTAACCCTTTAATGTTTCAGACATTCAAATATACAATTGAATTAAGAAGGCTACTGCATAAAAAGACATGATGTCTACGGAAGCTGCAACAATAACCCCTTTCAATTATATAATTTGAGTGTTTTATTCATATCAGATACACATTGTGTATGAAACAATAGTTTACTCTATTCTTCTCCCAGTTCACCGCCACATACTTTTATGTATTTTGGTGAAGATTTCGTAAATCCGACAGCTCTGTATTGCCGTGCAAACTAATTGCGCGACAAAACACATTCACTTCCACGTATTTTACAAAAGGTATATAGCCTATCATAAAATTCATGATATAGTCAACAAGTTTGTGAATATTTTGAATAAAAAATGAAAAAAACGATATAAACGCAACATGTCTGTCAGCTGCATGACGCGTCTCCAAGGAATTAAAACTTTGTTCTGAATAACGGTCGCCTTAAACTCACGCTGATGGGGGCTCCGCACCCCCAGAATATAGATAAATTACAATATAGATTTAGTTTGCAATTTGTATTACTTTTATAACATCGCATGAGTCCTGATAAATGCAATTGCTACTTCTGAAGTACTTCTTTTTATAAAGAACACTGATTTCTCACATAATGCAGTGAAGCAGCCCCTGTATAGAGTGAATTATTGATTCTCAAGCCATCGATATCAACCAATTCAGCACCACCGCCATGGACAGCACCTGGTAATGTCGCACTTTGGAAGATATACCTTAAGCAACCACATAAGGTATAGTTCGGGGAACACGTCTAGAAACGGTATATCTTCTGTTAAGGTCTACCTTTAGAGTCTTTGTAGCGCACTAAGAGACAACATTATCGGGAAACCCAGCCCAGATTTCTCTTTTTGTTCATTAGCAGCTAACAAGCAAAAGCACAGGCATGTCTTCAGCATAATTTGGATGAAGGTTTGAATTGAGAAAATAGCATGTTTTTTTCACTCCATGAACTTTATAGTGGGTTCAGGACACGATAGTTAATTTATGTGAGTGAGGATAGCTAAATAAAGTAAACTGTGACATATTATACCCAAAAATTCTTCATACTGTGGACTACCAGTAAAATTGCTACAAATTTGGAACCAAAATTATCCAGACACTTTGACCTGACCATGTTTTGCTTAAGTGTTATCTGACATAATTAAGATAATTTTTTTTCTGACACAGCTTAACTCTGAGATCTTGTCATATTTTATTACCATTTTTTTAAACTATAGTGAATAAACTGTATTAATGAGTGAAAAGTTCAAGGTGTCTGAATAAATTTTGGTTTGACTGTCTATCTATCTATTTATCTATCTATTAATCTATCTATCTATCTGGATGAATGGATGAATGGGTGGATGGATGGATGGATGGATGGATGGATGGATGGATGGATGGATGGATGGATGGATGGATGGATGGATGGATGGATGGATGGATGGATGGATGGATGGATAGTCAAACCAAAATCTTGAGACATAAGAATGTTTTTATGTTTTCAAAAAAACATAAAAAAGGCTTACAGACCCCTAAGTTTTGAATGCTATAATGACACACACACACACACACACACACACACACACACACACACACACACACACACACACACACACACACACACACACACACACACACAGTCTAGTCGGATGTTTCCTACAATGACAAGATTAAAAGTCTAAAAGACTAAACCTGACCGAACATGGAGCCAGGCAGTGTGTCTCAGCCCTCTGGCTCTTTCTGAACAAGCCAAGTTTGGAAGTCTGTATTTTTTTTCCTGTGTCCCACTTTTTGCTTCTCATTCCATGAGCTTCTACTCACTGCTGAAAAAAAATTTGAATAAAAATCTGCACCTTCTAGACCTTTTGCTAGATGTACTGTCCATAAAATCAAATTAGAAAAAAAAGTAATTATATGGCAGACCTACGCCTCAATGTGGTCTTCAGTTACAGTTTTTAATTAAGCGTGGGATTATAATGATATCGTTATATAAAAAAGAACACTTTTTCATTTCCTGCTGTGAATGCAGCAAGAGTTGATGACAGAATGAGAATAGGAGATTATGTATTCTGCTTTAACTCGTGTTTATTCTGCAGCTATATGACGCCAATGGTACATTTTGTCAGTCAGAAAATAGTTTGCACAGTTTTTCTTCCTCTCTCTCTCTCACACACACACACACACACACACACACACTCTCCAACTCCCTGTGCCAGGGCTGGTGAAGATGGCTTTTTACAGCAAACCTCTGCTTGCGTATCAATAATACAGAGGGGCACACAGAGCACTAGTGCTTTTCAAAATGCCGAGAGTAAGGACACTGAGCCATGGGGGGACATGAGAGAGCAAAACATCAAGGCCTAAAATAGAACTCCCTGTCTCCCCTGAGGAGGATGCGGCACTGAGTGAAGAGCAAGGGAAGAAGTAGGAGGAGTCAGGAAGAAAGACGGCTGGGGAGGAATCCCTTAAAAACTGTTCTGTACATAACCACTTTCCCAAGCCAATGATGTCTACTTCTGCAGTAGTACTTTGGCAGCTTGTTTGCAATCTCAGTCATACTCAGTCACAAATCCAAGACCATATAATGTCATTTAAACCTGGAAATAAAGTTTTGCAAAAAGAAAAAGAAAACATAGACATGGTGTACAAATGATTCTGCACTTTCTAGATCACTAAAGAAATCAAATTTGAAAGATTCCTCATGTGAACTCTTTGGATCGATGCTGGATAATATGATCATCAGAGTTCATGCAGTGAAAAAAAATTCATGCAAATTTCTCAATTCAAATCTTCATCCAAATTGTTATGCTGTGCTCTTGCTTGTTAGCTGCTAATGTACAAAAAGAGAAATCTGATCATGAGAACAAAAAGGAAAAAGAAATAGTAACCAGGGGGGAAAAAACCGTAGTTCAGTTGATTATCAGTAGGCAACAACTTGAATTACTTAAAATGCATGAGTGAGGAGAGTTCCCAATGCACATTAACTTAACACTAGCCAAACAATTCCAGGTATTTCGAATTTTAGGTTTTTGAATAGATACACGCCTGTTTATTGGCAAATATATTTGAAAAATATATAGACTAATGTACGGATATGACACAACTATTGAGAATGTGCAGAATAAGGAGGCATGACAATATCACAGACACCGAGCGTGAAAACTTTACCATGGTAGCAATTTTTTCTGCTTCTGTGAGAGTGTTGATGCATTCTTGGATTAAGCTCGAGAAATGTTTATGCGGCTGTGGTAAATCCAGCGTTCTACACACAAGTGTTATCGTCTTTACATGCTGCCTAAGCGTTCCACTGATAGACTTCAAAAACAGAATGGAAATATGTCATGTTAGATTATATATCTTGGGTTATAGCAAGTTACATGATAATAAATGCCTTTATATTATGGAAAAATATGTGAATTATATAATAATTATTAATTATTAAATACATACACTGAATTATTTACAGCAAATAAGGTTTTTCCGAATGCAGTATTATGTATTATGCCTTTCAGGAAAGGTCTGACAGACTGTCAGTGTGACAGATGAATCAAATCACATTTATTTTTACAAAAAGCACAAAGTAAACGCAGCATGCAGAGAACACATTTTAAAAACCTTTGAGTGCCTTGCATACAGATTCGTAATTCCACTCTTAAAGGGTAAGCTTACCCAAAAATTTTCCTTCCATTCCTTCCAAAAGCGCATCCATCCATCATAAAAGTAATCCGTACGACTACAAGGGGTTAATAAAGGCCTTCTGAAGCAAAGCTTCTAACAAAAATATCCATATTCAAATCTTAATAAACTAAAATATCTAGCTTCCAGCAGGCAGCTTACTTAAACCGACTTACACCAAAAGAGGGACCTCTGACCCGACACACGATGTATTGACGAACGCTGCAGCACAGAGAATAGAGCAAAACAAAACACCAGTCACAAATACGGAAGAGGATTAGGGCCTAGCAATAATAAAAAATAAAACCATCTCGAGATTAAAGTTGTTAAATTTTATTATAAAATAAAATGTTGAGAATAAACTCATTAAATTATGAGAAAAAACTCATTAAACTTCAAGAAAAAAGTGGACATGAAATGTTGAGAAACTCGTTAAATTATGAGAAAAAAGTCGTTAAATTACTAGAACAAATTCGTTAAATGATGAGAAAAATGTTGTTAAATTTCGCGAAAAAAGTCGAGATAAAATGTTGAGAATAAACTCATTAAATTACGAGAAAAAAGTCATTAAATTACAAGAAAAAGTTGTTAAATTACAAGAACAAATTCGTTAAATGATGAGAAAAATGTTGTTAAATTTCGCAAAACAAGTCGAGATAAAATGTTGAGAATAAAGTCATTAAATTATGAGAATTAAGACATTAAATTACGAGAAAAAAGTCGTTAAATTATGAGAACAAATTCGTTAAATGATGAGAAAAATGTTGTTAAATTTCGAGAAAAAAGTCGAGATGAAATGTTGAGAATAAAGTCATTAAATGATGAGAATAAAGTCATTAAATTACAAGAAAAAAATCGTTAAATTACAAGAACAAATTCTTTAAATGATGAGAAAAATGTTGTTAAATTTCGAGAAAAAAGTTGAGATAAAATGTTGAGAATAAACTCATTAAATTATGAGAAAAAACTCATTAAATTTCAAGAAAAAAGTCAAGATAAAATGTTAAGAATAAAGTCATTAAATTATGAGAATAAAGTCATTAAATTACAAGAAAAAAGTCGTTAAATTACAAGAACGAATTCGTTAAATGATGAGAAAAATGTTGTTATATTTCGAGAAAAAAGTCGAGATAAAATGTTGAGAATAAAGTCATTAAATTATGAGAATAAAGTCATTAAATTACAAGAAAAAAGTCATTAAATTATGAGAACAAATTCGTTAAATGATGAGAAAAATGTTGTTATATTTCGCGAAAAAAGTCGAGATAAAATGTTGAGAATAAAGCATTAAATTACGAGAAAAAAGTTGTTAAATTACGCGAACAAATTTCATAAAATGTTGAGAATTTCATAAAATGTTGAGAATAAAGTCATTAAATTATGAGAATAAAGTCATTAAATTACGAGAAAAAAGTCGTTAAATTACGAGAACAAATTCGTTAAATGATGAGAAAAATGTTGTTAAATTTCGAGAAAAAAGCAAAGTTCATTTGCGTAGACCGTCTGCCGGAAGCTATTATTTTAGTTTTAAAAGTTTTAAATATGGATATTTTTCTTACAAAAAAGCATAATTTCACTTCAAAAGGCCTTTATTAACCCCATGGAGTCATATGGATTACTTGTTATGATGGATGGATGCACTTTTTTGGACTTCAAAATCAGGAGCACCATTAACTCCCATTATAAAGCTTGGAAGAGCCAGGATATTTTTTAATATAACTCTGATTGTGTTTGTCTGAGAGAAGATAGTCATATATACCTAGGATGGCTTGAGGGTGAGTAAATCATGGGATAATTTTCATTTTTGTGTGAACTAACCCTTTAAATAAAGGAAAACAATCAATGATCTATGTTAGACTTTAATCTTTGTACTAGAAACTAAAGAATTCAGTGAGAAGTGCTGCACAGGGCTTTTCAAATCTACGCCAATAACAAGTATTAGAAGACTTTCACACCAGCAATGATCTACAGTAGAAGGTTAGTTGTCTTTATATTGATGTTTCAGACTAAAGACATGAATCCCACACTAGCCTTAGGTGAGACGACTATTAATGAGCAACTGTCTGTCTTGATTACCAATAAAAACCTTTGTGTTTCGCCCATGAATTGCAAAAGCCAAGAATGTGCCAGCTGAAATGTTAAAGAACTGGCTCAGAGACAAGATAAAGCATGGAGGGGGAGAGAGTCTGAGAGGTATAGCTTGGATGTCCAGAGGCTGGGGTTTTTGACGGCAACTGCTTTGTCTCCAGGGCAACCATTGTTTCAATGCAACGGTACGTCAGGCGAAAACAGCGGAATTATTCTGAATTACGATTCTCAAAGAGAATAATCACACCTAGTGTCCTGAGTTATGACTCTGTCGCTCTTTGCTTTGCCTCATTTCTCTGCATAGCAATGAGAGGTCGGAGAGTAATTCTGCAAGCCTCCTCGCAGCCAAAGTCTACTTTCCCGGACACTTAAGAGCACGGCAAGATAAATGGAGCAAGCTGACTGTTCCAGGACATTTCTCAGGTTTCGAACCTGGGAAAAAAAAAAGTTTTAAAGTATCTTAAATGAGGCTGGAAGGCCTTTAGAATCATCCTTCTACTTTTATGACAGACGCTTTCGATGCTTTTAAATGAAGGAATCCTAAACGTTCTCTGAAATGTCTTTTGCCCTAATAAAGGCTCAAGCATGGTAAAGTAATAGTGGTTTACTTTCATTTGCCCTTTTCAATTTTGGAGAGCAATTTGCTGTTCTTAAGGATATTAGAGGCACAAGCGAGATGTCCAGCACTATACAAAGGTCTGATAAAGATGTTTCAGCGCCATCTCAAGAGCCGCAGGTGATGAAATCACGGGGACCGAGTAAAACTGAGATGGACAGTGTCTGATCCCTGCATGGCCTGACCTTTCTTAATCATGAAGCTTGTTACTAAGATGTGAGTGAAAGGTCATGTGACTCATAACAGTCAGCGCAGGGGGTGAGGCGGGCCAAAAAAACCCTGCACAACCCCACAGAGCGACATAAGGAAGGTGCTCTGCATTTACCAGCGTCTGGGGAAGTGAACAATAAGAGTCAAAGGACCACCGTTGACAAAAGCACTTTCCAAAATGTCAGCGTCATCACAGAGGAAAGACTAAATGTCTTTCCCCCGACAAGCTGTTCCCCCGGCAGGAGGGGGAAAGAGCCTTTTCTTGTCACTATGTATTGTTGTGAAGGGAATCAACCCATTGAGAGGTTCAAAAGCAAAAAGTGTCCGTAAGTATACGTTTGCTTTGATTTCAACTTCATTTTCCGGAGCTCTGATTGATGGCTCCCCACACCCTCATCCATTGCTCCGTCAGTCGTTAACAATGCCTTTCCAGAGCACCACATTGCCAAATCCACTCTCCTCGCCTTTCAATTCCTCCTAAAATAAGAAGACAGCTAAAGAGCATTCAAGGCCATGTGACACAAAAACAAGACCTTTTCAGAGATGACCGCTTTGATAGTTAAGTTTGCTGACGAAAACAGTTGAAACATCCCTTGATTAAATCATTTCAATCAAAGCTACAAATAAGGAAAATAAACACATTATTCTATATAGGCAGATACTGGTGTGATGGAAGAGTTTTGTACATCTTGAAGATCATAGTCTGGTCTAACTTTCCTCATAAATCACAGTGCTCTTGAGGGCAGGAGGAAAATTTACCAATAAACTCTGATCTTGCTGTACTAGATCTGTCACTAAACTACAGTACCCTGAAGAATAGAAATATTCACAGTATAAGAAATTTTCCCTTAGTATATTTCTGACTATATAGGGCATTTGCATACAGTCTTGCACATGAACCTGTGGTTAGTATGTAGTATTATGTTCATGTAAATCTTCCATTAAACACTCTGAGGATGACATAAAACTATTTGGGCCAGATTTACTAACAGCTTGCGCCAGCGCAAACCCTCTTTTGGTGTTAAAAAACTACTGTCAGGATTTACCAAAGACACGCAGTGAAAAATGAGCGCTGAAAAGGTTAACAGGGTTATTTTTGTGGCTGACCTTACTGCATATGAGTTTGTAAGAGTTACCCTTTCAGATGAAAAATTTATGGGAGGAAGGTATTTAAATGAATCACGCAAGGTGATTTACTAAGCTTTGCCTTAGTCAATTTACTGGTATTGGCACCATTATTTACCGCCCAAAAAAAGCATGTCTTAAACTAGACACTTATTTGCGCTGCTCTTGGTAGATTGCGTTGATCATTATGGAAATTATCCGGCTGCGTCTGTGTTCATTAATTTGTGCGTTGGCAGTAGATTACGTGCAGAACTTTCCACTCCCATTGGCACTTTTTCAGCAAAACACAATAGATATTTTGAAGTAAACAAAACTGGACCCCATTAACTTTCACTGTATGGACGAAAAATGTTGTGTTCTGCAGAAGAAAGAAAGTCTTACAAGTTTGGAACGACATGACGGTGAGAAAAATTATCACAGAATTTTTATTTTTGGATCAGCTAAATTTGCACCTCAACATGATATCAAGTGCCCTGAAGCCTTGCACCAATTGCAGCAGGTGAGTTTTTCCTCTCACCTTGCTATAGACAGCATGTCTTCCGGCAGTATTAATGGCAGTGAACTCTCTCAGACGTGCTGCATCATTCATCAATGTGATCCCATGATCATTTGCACATCAAATTACAAAATGTTAAGGGCGACATAAAGAAGGGTAATGGGCTGGAAATAAGCCAATTACAATAATTACACCACTGTAATTGACCCCAAACCTTGTCTGTCCACATGTGCAAACGTTAAATAGGTGGAGGAAGAAGATACAGAGGAATTAATTAGTCCCTGGATTAAACCATGTAGACGTATCTTATTTTAAGACTTGATGATTCCCTGCCCTCTTCTAAATGCTCCCGGCTGAATGAACACTTACTGGCCTTTCTAATTTTGAAACAAATGAATTAAAGGGTTAGTTCACCCAAAAATGAAATTTCTGTCATTAATTACTCACCCTCATGCCATTCCACACCTGTAAGACATTCGTTCATCTTCAGAACACAAATTAAGATATCTTTAAAATCCAATGGCTCAGTGAGGCCTGCATTGACGGCAAGATAATTAACATTTTCAGATGCCCAGAAAGACGTATTTAAAACAGTTCATGTGACTACAGTGGTTCAACCTCAATGTTATGAAGCGACGAGAATACATTAAATGCGGCAAAAAAATTACTTTATTCGTCAATATCTAGTGATGGTCGATTTCAAAACACTGCTTCATGAAGCTTCGAAGCTTTACGAATCTTTTGTTTTGAATCAGTGGTTCGGAGTGATTATTGTGAGAAAAATCCAGCAGATTTAGATCAAACAGATCCAGCGTTTGATATTTCTCTGAGTTAGTCACCAGAAAACACAGTGCACCTAAAACATGACATTCAATATGATAGCTCTTGGCCAATGTGTCATCCACCACCAATCTCTTTAGCATGCTGCTAGTGTTTGATAAGTCATCGAGACTCTTTAAGCTCGGCTATTGAGAAATGTCAGGCCTGAGTGCTCATCAGTAAGTCATGTCGCTCAAATGACGGGAAGAAAAAAGAGAGCATAAAAAAAAGAAAGAAATCACAGTGCCTGCTGCCCAAGGCATTCGATTTCACTTAAAGCCGTTAAAGTACTATGTCTCAAAAAAGGTATGATGAATGTCCATTACCCTTTCATTATGTATGAGGCCACGAACTGCTTTTGCACCCTCTGTACTGCTACAAGAAAGGTCATGAATATTTGAAAAGCCTGGGGAATGGAAGAGCCTACTGGTATCTCCACCCCAACATAACTCATACAACACAGTCGCAAGAGTGTTTCTCTGACCTAGTCCTTGACAATTTACCATTATTATTTGTCCTGAGTGTCATCTGAGATGAGGGAAAACGAGGTTCCCGCTACAGAAAAAGCAATCCGAGAGCTCACCTTGAATTCTGTCCCATGGTCTTTCCTCCCACCAAACTTAAACAAGCCATTGAATAACATTTCAGGGCTAGTTCACTCAAAACTGGCTTCCTGAAAGTCTTCTCCTCACACAAATCTACTGTATGGCTTTAAAAGTCATACAATATTGTGCACAACCACTGAAATGATCTCTGTCAGATTTTCTTTGTGTCTATATCTCTTTGGGACAGATGCACAAATCCGATCCCCCAAAGTGTTTCAGTGGCACTTTTTATAGATTGACAATCCCAGATCCCAGGTTTAGCATTTTTCAATACTTATGGAAAAACAGCTTGGATATTCTGCTAAATAACTCTGCTCCCAATTACTGTAATTTAAACAATGATATGACACACACTATACACATACAGCATATCTGTAATTTGTATTGCATAAATACATATGAAATTAATTAATCAAATTTGTCTGTTGGTGCAAACAAGTGTTTCCTTTCTTAAAATGAACACAAAATGTCTTGGACATCGTGCAAACTGAAAATAAATTGAAATTCATTGCAATGATCTGAAATGGTATTGATTAATTCATTTGTAAACATCATAAAAACATAATGTAATGTGAAAGTAGCTCTAAGGAGTCATGTTTTCCAGCTGGTCAACTACTAATACTACACATTATGTTGGAAAATGCATATGGATTTGAAACAACATTGGAACAATTGTTATTTTCGGGTAAAACAACCCTTTAATATCATGGGATGGGATGGGATGGGATGGGATGGGATGGGATGGGAAGGGAAGGGAAGGGAAGGGAAGGGAAGGGAAGGGAAGGGAAGGGAAGGGAAGGAAGGAAGGAAAGGAAAGGAAAGGAAAGGAAAGGAAAGGAAAGGAAAGGAAAGGAAAGGAAAGGAAAGGAAAGGAAAGGAAAGGAAAGGAAAGGAAAGGAAAGGAAAGGAAAGGAAAGGAAAGGAAAGGAAAGGAAAGGCAGGCTCCCAGTGGACCTAGAAATACGAAATTTATCCAAAATTACTTATTATTAATGTGCCCCTATTATTCTATTTTAAAGGTTCCTAGTCTCCTACAATAGGTTTACATGCATCTAAAAAACTTTAACGTTCTCATAATATACATCACCTCTTTTCTCACAGTGTCTGAAATGATTTGATAAAGGATTCAGTCTCTCTAAAACACTTCTTTCCAAGAGCTTCCTCTGTTCTGATTGGCCCAGTCTGTTGTGATTGGTCTACCATATCCATTACCATATCTGTACCAGCACTTGATACACAGTGATGCGAACAGTAACAATGGCGTCGGTTTTAACGTATCAATTCCAGCGGAGTCCTCACGCTTTTGAAGTGCAGCAAAGTAGATTCGCAGTGCAGAAAAGAGCATCTTCTCGACATGTCGATAACACAAACCAAACTCTTCCAGGCCTCAGCTACGACTGCAGTGTTTGAGGGAGGGTCAAAGTAGACATTGTTCATTGGCAGCCAATGAAAACCACAGGCTGGCATTGTGCAAATTTGCTGCATTGTTACATATGTAACAGGAAGTGAGAATGGAATTGCTGTCGACTAGTTTCAGCACCTCAGAATAGATTCTTTCTTTTAGCAGACAATAACTTTATTTGTCATGTACTTTGATCTTTAGAACTTTGCAGACATTTTACATTCACAAACAGCTACACACTGCATGAAAGGTTAATATTGGAAAAAACATAACAGGCATTTTAATTTCATTTGCCTTTGAGAGAAAAATTGTGTGTCAAAGTGAGTCAGCCAGACTTTGAATGGAAAAGCAACTCAAAATTTTACCAAGGACAAAAAAAAAGAAACTCAGGAAGAAACAATAGATGCATTTCCATTTATTTTGGTGGGATTCAGATTCCATCAGCAATCCACCCGTGCCCGGGCCCAGTCATAGGTGGAGGGGAAGCACATGAATGTCACACTTTAAAAGCATTCTGAATGAATCTTGCTGAACACAGGTTCTGCCGCCTTATTAGCCTATTTTACGCTTCTGCGAACAAGGCAAACGGAGCGAAAGAGATATGCAAATATGAATCTAATTGGCCTGTCAGGACCACGGTCCCCCAGTCAAACAGGTGACAGTGAAGGGGAGAGCATGAGCAGATTGGATTCAGCTGCCATCCTTACACATTTCATTAAGTCATCCTGTGTGCATTATGCCTGGGGTCAATGCACTATCCTTGAACAGGTCTTTCAGCATTCATTACTTTCTCTCTGCCACTTTTAAAGCACCACATGCTCCATTTTTTTATGTTTCTATATCTCTTTGGGACAGATGCACTAATCCAGATCCCCAAAAGAGCTTCACTGGCCCATTGTGACTAGGCACAGTGCCTATTGATTGTGATCAATGGCACTTTTGAACAGCAAATAGGCTGGATGTTCAGTGTACCAGTGTATCATAGCGACAGCACAAATCATCATCAATATTCAGACTCTATAGAGAGTTTATTTAGTTGTGTGATGCTTCAGAGACGGCAAAAGATGGAGTCATAATATTGTCTTTAAATGAGAATCTGTAACATGGGGTTTGGTTAATGTGCTAGAAAAGAGGGGGCGGCACTGGACATAGATGCTCCATAACACTTAATGATGCATCTAGAAAAAAACACACACCTTCATTAGTGGACTATCACTCCCTGCACAAAGAGGCCATGCAACAATGGAAGGGAGGAAAATCGATGGTGATGATTTAGCAAGCTAAAGAACAAAAGAGAGAAAGAATGATAATCACTCTACGAATAAGAATCAAGCAGACGAGGAGAGTATCTGAGGAGCAGAGAGAGAGAGAGAGCAAAAGAGATTGAACGGTAAATCAGAGGGCAAACTCCTAAGAGCATTGCAGAGCCATGATAACACTGTAGCTTAGTGGTGAAGTACAAGATGAGTAAAGTTGGTAAAAAATAAACCCCCTCTTCTCCATGAACAGTCCAATGTTGTTTTACCTTTAAAATGTGCTACATTTAAAGTGAACATATGCATCAGCTAAGACTAACAATCAAAATGGAGGCTGCGTTGGAGTGATGGTATTTTGGGTGCTGCGTCAAATCGCTATACACCATACTAGGGCTGCACAATTTATCACACGATACGGAAAATAACACTGAATTTAAACGCGATTCTTAGTGTGATTATGAAATCACAAAGGCTGTGATTATTTTTTTACATGCAGCTTGTCAATGAAGTATGGCTCCAAATGCTAATCCATCTGAAAGCACTGCGAGTTTGAATCGCTTATAATGTACATTTGAAAAAGCAACATGCTTTTCATCTTTAGAGACATGAGAGGCATTTATTAACATCTTGTCCAACAAAAGACAGCATTTAATAACATGTTTTTACTCCAAAACTCACTTCATAATGACAGTTGAGCATCCTTCTCTGAGATGATGTGGCTTCTAACACAGAATTTTTATTAGTCAAAGCATTTCATTCTTCTGTTTATTCAGCTAAAGCGATATGATGCGTGTTATCTTCCTCTGCTGCAGGGCATATTTTGAGTTTCTGCGTGAGAGCGCCTTCTGGCTTTCAGATGGAGAAGCATTTACTACTGATCACAGAGCCGTACAGCTCTGACAAGCTGCGCATAAAATAATTGCAGACTTTGCCAAAACGTGTGCGGTTTAATCGCGATAAATGGTGCAGCCCTACACCATACAACTATACAATTTGCAGAAAGAGAAAGCTGAAAACCATCAGAAGAATGAAAACAAAAAGATGAAGATGGATGACATGTATAGCAGTATGCGGTAAGGAACATTCTTCTGTTTATGATTTATCATACAGCTACACATATATCGACAAGACATTTCCAAGCAATAACCTATCCAAAATAGTGCACATCCGGAAGATAAGTCAGTAAATTCGAGTAAAATCCATAGACTGTAAAAAAATATGGACGTAGCGTCCGTGACGTCACCCATAGAGTTCTGAACAGCAGTTTTGATGCGTAAATGAGGCCGCGGCCATCTTAGCTGCACGTCACAGCACGTCACTCCCGGATAACTGAAAATGGGCAAAGAGGCGGGGAGGTGGTTTGAGCTGATATGACTGGTTGCTGAAACCACGCCCGCCTAGCTCGACGTGACCATGTTAGCAGAAAAGGAGCTATCTATCTTAGATACGATCTAAAATATTAATGAAGATAAGTTTTATCATCAGAACGTTCTAAAGGTTTACTGTCAATCTACGGTGTTTCTTTAAGATATAGATCCTCCAACACCAGTAGTGTTGGTTGTGCAAATAACAACATGGAAAATCAAATGGGACTTCATACCTTTATAATGAAATAGAGATCGCGAGATGAATCCAATCTGTGGCACTTGAGTAAAATATTAGTGTCCATTGCAAAACAAAAAAACATGTCACATTTCTTCTGAATGATCTGCTCTCTGTCATCGTTCTTCAAGAAAGAAGCCTTTATGTTGTAAAGCTGTATGCGATCGTATCTAACAAACAAATGAGCCTGTGTCCAAAGTATATTTTTTTCAAAATAATGCAGCAGTTTTAGTTATAATATCCAAGCAGTGCTGTCGGATTTTGATATCCTCCCGCCATTGTCATTGTAGTAAATCTCACAACCAAAACTTTCAGCCAATGCCACGATTCAACAACGTGTGTTCTGTTTCTTCCGCATGCATGCACATCTACACAGACACACATCAGTCTCGAATATTATGCAGCAAGCCATATTTTATAATTGTATAAAATAATCGAGAAAAAAAGCACAAAAACGGCTGAGATGCCAAATTCAGCGGCAGCTGAGGTAACATGACGGCTCACAGACAGCAGCGCAATCTACCTGTCACTCAAGTGACCACGCCCTTAATTATGCAGAACTTTAAGGCTTAATATAATTTAAACGGATAAGTTATAAAAAAATTCACCCCCCTCAGAGTTGTCATGAAGGGCAAAAATAGCAGTATAGACCAAAACCACAATTTGAACCAACTTGTAAACATGTTTTTTTCTGCTATAAACTTGGCCAATTTAACATGGGACTCTATGAGATTCTGCTCTCTTTTGGAGCCTGTCCCTAGCGGCCAGTCGATGAATCGCAGTTTAAGTTACTTCCGTATTGGCTTCACGAGAGAAAGGGGGAGGTTGCCGCTTGGTAAAATCACAGGCTTCGCTTATCCCGTACGAATGTGGCACACAAAATGTTAATTTCTAAATCACACAAGATCCCCAGATAATACTAATCCCGTGCGAATAGGGCTTATGTTCCATTTTCCTGTATATCCAGGCACAGTTTTCCTGTATTTCTTCTTTGTTAGCCTTACACATACACTTTAGTTTAGGGTCCACTTCTCACTATTAACTAGTTGCTTATTACCATGCATATTACTAGGATGTTGGTTTATTAGTACTTATTGAGCACATATTGATGCCTTATTCTGCATGACCATATTCTACATCCCTTAATCATACCCAGTACCTAAACGTAACTACCTTACTAACTATTATTAAGCAGTAGTTAAGTAGAGTTATTATTATTACTTATTATTAAGCAGAGTTTATTGAGGCAAAAGTCATAGTTAATAGTTAGTTGATAGTGAGAATTGAACCCTAATCTAAAGTATTGCTCTAATATATCAAACCAACTACTGAATAAAATGATAGCTCATGGGGTGAACGTGATTTCACCAAGTACATCTCTGTTGAACCTGGAACAACATTCCAATCAACCAATCAGATTTTTTTTTACCGTTTAAGTCAAGTTTAGGCTTTCAACCAGGGTTAGGTGCTTCTACATCACTGTTATTCACATATCATTTCCCTCTGATTTAAAGATAACTTATGGGTAGGGTTAGGATTTAGGGGTAGGGATAGGACTATGGCTACATTTCTGAACAGAAATGTTGAGCGAAATATGTTGATGTTGATCCAGGAACATGGTGTCCAGTTCATGGCTCATCTGTCAATTATTCATATTATTTTACACTGAGAACTGCTTCTATAATGATCTGTGAGTCTTTACAAAGCTGCCAAACCACAATAGCTTATGTTCCATTTATGTGTAATCCAATTTTAAACTCTTAATGATAAATTTTTTCAGAATTGCAAACTGACATAACTAACTGTGTTTTGCTGGCATATCTTTAACATAATTTGTCTCATTCTTTCTGCTAAATAGCTGCAGAACAACAAAATAACCTTACAGGTCTCACATCAAAGAGAATACCTACAGGAAATAGCAGCATTAATTTAATCTAAAAATAAAACTCAATCAAAATAATCACAGCCACAAACAAAGAGAGAGGCTTCAATCCAATAACAGCACTGT
Organism: Megalobrama amblycephala; assembly: GCF_018812025.1. Classification (NCBI taxonomy): domain Eukaryota; kingdom Metazoa; phylum Chordata; class Actinopteri; order Cypriniformes; family Xenocyprididae; genus Megalobrama; species Megalobrama amblycephala. The sequence goes on along the minus strand of NC_063060.1, from coordinate 42,740,358 downwards.
TGTTAACTGGAAAGCGGTACATTATCAACCTCTTAACCCATTGTCGCAATGAAAAACAATATCAAACTACCCTCGAGCCGCTAGTTTTTGTTCCTGTTCCAGCCCACACTGGCAATAAACACAACAAAATCAACTGGACTGCTTGTATGCGTGTACATTTCCAAAAGTGGGCTGTTGTTTTCAAGATGAGAATGATAATGAACATTATTTGAGAAAAGAGACACTTTTTATCCAGAAGAAAGTAAGCTCACGAAGAGCTGCAGAAGTTATTCAACAATCAATACTGCATGTATAATGTGGCTCCATCAGAATTCAGTTAATGACAGTGAAAACGGCAGAAATATCCACATAAGCCCATACCAGACGTTCTGGTTGAATTGTGGCACTTAAGGCTTTGAGGGTTCTTACTGACTGAAAGGTTAAGCGGTATTGCTCTGTATGTACATACATTAATTTTCTTTCGACTTTTCTCACAGTGCCAACCCTCGGTTTGTGTATCACATGGACGCACCATGGATTCCATTTCAAGGCTGAATGCCTGTGCAGTTATTTGCTTTGCAGTCGTATGTTCCTTGTCTACAAACTTGGAAGTCAAACGTCGAGTCAGGGCTGAATTTAACGATGCATCTAAACTTCACCCAGAGATATTGGCAAGAAACTGCGGCATGGCATGTCATGCCGCCGCGGGCGGACAGACTGCTACAGTGTGATTAGCCTCTGCTGTGATCAGCTCCCAGCTCTATAATCACACACAGCAAAGAGAACAAGATTGACAGGATGCTGTGGAATTTAAGCAGAATTTTTGAATACTGAAAACTGACTTATTGGTTTAATTATATAAACATTAAACGTATTTATTTGAGCAGCTGGTTTGTTATTAAAAAATTATTTCGTTTTAACTAACTGAAAGCTTTGCAGATATAGCAATACTCAAATACAATGTACATAAAAAAAAAGATATGCTTTGGCTGAACTTGATTTAGTAGGGACCAGTGGTTCAACACATTTGAGATGAGATTTCTTATGATTAAATTAAGCCATAAACTTTACTCAAATAACTTTTGTAGCAGAAATATGAAATGTGAATACAACAATAGCACCTGCCCAATAAAATATATAACTATTAGCACAATAGCACGTGTTAGCAAGCAAAACATAGGCTGTGTCTGAAAACGGATAAATGCTGCCTTTGGAGGATGAAATGCCAAGGTATGAAGGCATGTCTTAATCCAAAGTTAGCTTCACTTCCTGTCTCCTGAGATTCCTTCATCTGATTGATTTTTAAAGGCAGTATTGATGTATCCATCACTTTCTTTGCTATCCCATAATCCTGTGCTTTCCATTCTGTGACAGTTGAGCTAAAAAATAAAGATGGCGAATGAAAGTTGGTCAGTTTGTGTGTAAATGTACATTTTTGACAAACTTTTTCCACTTTTGATGTCATTTCTAGTGAGAAATTACTATTATGGTAATTAAATATTCGCTTAGTTTTAACCAAAGCTCTCTATTTCGCTGTAGAGCATTAAACTGATTACACTGGAATCAGTTTTGTGATGCACCTTTGTGCACAAACTCTGCCTGCAAAGTCATTGGCTGATAGGGCAGCGAGGCAACAGGTCAGCTGCCTAAGCTTTCAGACACAGCCATAGATTCTTACCACATGTAATGCATAATTTTGGCAGAAAATGCAAGGCATGCAAATGCAGAATTCCATCACTGGCATTTATGCAGTAATTGCTTTTTAAGACAGTGTGTTGCACAACTTACCTCAACTTTAGCACAAACTCCACTATTAACCACAACAGGGGCTTTC